>NW_027125279.1:0-203805 GCF_033026475.1 Channa argus | reverse complement strand
TGGAAAAGAGTTGAAGAGGCGACTGCAATCAGGTTGGAACGGGTGGACAAAAGTGTCAGGTGGGTTGTGTGATAAAAGAGTGTCAGCGAGAATGAAAGGAAGCCACCGTCTCAAGACAGTGGTGAGACCAGCGATGTTGTTCGGCTTAGAGACAGCGGCACTGAAGAAAACACAGGAGGCAGAGCTGGAGGTAGCAGAGCTTAAGATGTTGAGGTTCTGTTTGGGAGTAACGAGGATGGACAGGATCAAGAATGAGGACAAACGGTTAGTTCTAAGCAATATACTCCAAGCCTAAGACTTACTGTCTGGAGGAAGTTGCAGAAAACAAACGGCTAAATAGTTGCAGCTGATGTAAGAGCGATTGCTGAAACAAAGTGGGTCTTTGCTCAAAGACGCCTGGAAATATGTTGCTTCATTGAAGGTCAAAGGGTCTTTTCAGGGTCCTCTTTGAGGCCCGGCTAGCTCAGGCGGTAGAGCATGAGAGTTTTAATTTCAGGGTCGTGGGTTCGAGCCCCACGTTATGTGTGGTGTTTTCAATACGGCCACACTGGATAAGATCTGGGACCAACACTAAAACTCCACAAAACCTTGATTTCTTGTACAGCTGAAAATGAAAGTCACTTCCTGCAATTACACACAGTAAAGTAGCCAAATTACAGTCGGCTTTCTCAGGGGA
This sequence comes from Channa argus, assembly GCF_033026475.1. Classification (NCBI taxonomy): domain Eukaryota; kingdom Metazoa; phylum Chordata; class Actinopteri; order Anabantiformes; family Channidae; genus Channa; species Channa argus. The sequence continues at coordinate 203,129 of NW_027125279.1, read as the reverse complement.
GGTGATTTCACAAACTGGGATATGGAAACCGACTTTACCCGACTAGATACCACTCGGAGTACCGCAATTTTGTTGTCGTTTATACACGTAACCATGTTTCCAATCAGTTTTCTCAAACTGTGCATAAGCGTAACAAAAGGCTGCAAGCCCTACGATGGATGCTGAGGTTTTCGAAAAAGTAGCAATTCAGAAAATCCAGCTGCAACTGCAGCCAGACTTGGCTACCCGTACAAACGTTTTGCCAAACAATATCGATCATCTAACCAACACTCCAACTGAAACCCACTAAACTCACAAACAAGAGCTTCACTCACTTCATTACACTGTCATAAGTTGCGCAAAGTCCCGACTGACGGCCCTTTCCAGCTGAGACAAAGGTGAGTATTACAACAAATTGAGACTTTCCTCAAGAACACCTCGAGTATGTTGATTGAATTAGAGAATAACAACCTAATGACTTACTTCCACTGTCCTAAAGAGTCGGCGCCCACCAACGGCTGTCAGGATGGCCGAGCGGTCTAAGGCGCCAGACTCAAGGAAGAACTCCTTCCCCAAAGGGACTTCTGGTCTCCAGTGGAGGCGTGGGTTCAAATCCCACTCCTGACATTACTTTTATCTGCATGTTGCTAATGATTTAGACATATTTGTATTGAACAACTTTGAAAACTTTAACAACTCGTGATTGTCTTTTGTTGCACAAAGCAAAAGACATGGCAACACTATTGCATAATCCTTCTCTACCATATACCATTGTGCTGCTGAGATAATGCTGCCGCAACATTCTTACGAGAATGCACCTCGGGCACTCCTGGCAGTAATTTCTGACCACGCGCACAACTGACCCTCCACATCAACTCACGTCAAGTGAGGTGGCCATGATGTGCATGCAAACGATTAGTTCGAAGCAATTTATTCCAAGCCTAAGACTTACTGTCTGGAGGAAGATGCAGAAAACAAACGGCTAAATAGTTGCAGCTGATCTAAAAGTGATTGCTGAAACAGAGTGGGACTTTGCTTAAACACGCCTGGAAAAATGTTGCTTTATTGAGGGTCAAAGGGTCTTTTCAGGTGTCCTTTTAGCGGCCCGGCTAGCTCAGTCGGTAGAGCATGAGACTCTTAATCTCAGGGTCGTGGGTTCGAGCCCCACGTTGGGAGGGGTCTTTTTTGATTATGGCCACACTGGAGAAGATCTGGGACCAACACAAAAACTGCAGAACAACTTGATTTCTTGTACAGCTGAAAATGAAAGTCACTGGGGGACTTTCATAGGGAACACCGAGGGTACTCGGTGTGTCATCTGGAAAGAGAAAAGTGGACAAGGTGATTTGGCGGCAGAACGAGGAACTTCAGGAGTGTATACAGAGAAAAAGGTTAGCTAAGAAGAAGTGGGACACTGCGAGGACTGAAGAGAGTCGACAAGAGTACAGGGAGATGCAGCGTAAGGTAAAGGTAGAGGTGGCAAAAAGCATATGAGGACTTGTATGCTAGGTTGGACACTAAAGAGGGAGGGGTGGATTTGTTCAGGTTGGTCAGACTAAGAGACAGAGATGGGAAGGATGTGCAGCAGGTTAGGGTGATTAATGATAAGGATGGAAATAAATTGACAGGTGCCAGGATTGTGATGGGAAGATGGAAGGAGAACTTTTTAAGAGTTAATCAATGAGGAAAATGAAAGGGAACAAAGAGTAGAAGATGTGACTGGTGTGGAGCAGGAAGTAGCCAAGATTAGTAAGAGTGAAGTGAGGAGGACGTTGAAGAGGATGAAGAGTGGAAAGGCAGCGGGTCCTGATGACATACCTGTGGAGGTATGAAAGTGTCTAGGAGAGGTGGCAGTAGAGTTTCTGACTAGTTTGTTTAACAAGATCTTGGAGAGTGAGAGGAGGGCCGAGGACTGGAGGAGAAGTGTACTGGTGCCCATTTTTAAGAACAAGGGAGATGAGCAGAGCTGTGGCAACTACAGAGGAATAAAGTTGATGAGCCACACAATGAAGTTGTGGGAAATAGTAGTGGAAGCTAGGCTAAGGGCAGAGGTGTTTGGCAGAGAAGTATGTTACAGTGATGGAGGACATGTATGAAAGCTGTAAGACCGCAGTGAGGTGTGCTGTAGATGTGACAGAGGAGTTCAAGGTGGCGGTGGGTCTGCATCAAGGATCGGCTCTGAGCCCCTTCTTCCTTGCTCTGGTGGCGGACAGGCTGACAGATGAGGTTAGACTGGAATCTCCGTGGACTATGATGTTTGCGGATGACATTGTGATTTGTAGTGAGAACAGGGAGCAGGTGGAGGAAAATCTAGAGAGATGGAGGTCTGCTCTGGAAAACTGAGATGTGTGTCAATGAGAGGGACCTAGGTGGAACGGTGAGGTTACAGGGGGCAGAGGTGAAGAAGGTGCAGGACTTTAAGTACTTAGGGTCAACGGTTGAGAGCAACGGAGAGTGTGGAAAAGAGGTGAAGAGGCGACTGCAATCTGGTTGGAACGGGTGGACAAAAGTGTCAGGTGTGTTGTGTGATAAAAGAGTGTCAGCGAGAATGAAAGGAAGCCACCGTCTCAAGACAGTGGTGAGACCAGCGATGTTGTTCGGCTTAGAGACAGCGGCACTAAAGAAAACACAGGAGGCAGAGCTGGAGGTAGCAGAGCTTAAGATGTTGAGGTTCTCTTTGGGAGTAACAAAGATGGACAGGATCAAGAATGAGGCTAAACGGTTAGTTCAAAGCAATATACTCCAAGCCTAAGACTTACTGTCTGGAGGACAGTGTAAAAGGACAGTGATTTCACAAATTGGGATATGGAAACCGACTTTACCCGACTAGATACCACTCGGAGTACCGCAATTTTGTTGTCGTTTATACACGTAACCATGTTTCCAATCAGTTTTCTCAAACTGTGCATAAGCGTAACAAAAGGCTGCAAGCCCTACGATGGATGCTGAGGTTTTCGAAAAAGTAGCAATTCAGAAAATCCAGCTGCAACTGCAGCCAGACTTGGCTACCCGTACAAACGTTTTGCCAAACAATATCGATCATCTAACCAACACTCCAACTGAAACCCACTAAACTCACAAACAAGAGCTTCACTCACTTCATTACACTGTCATAAGTTGCGCAAAGTCCCGACTGACGGCCCTTTCCAGCTGAGACAAAGGTGAGTATTACAACAAATTGAGACTTTCCTCAAGAACACCTCGAGTATGTTGATTGAATTAGAGAATAACAACCTAATGACTTAGTTCCACTGTCCTAAAGAGTCGGCGCCCACCAACGGCTGTCAGGATGGCCGAGCGGTCTAAGGCGCCAGACTCAAGGAAGAACTCCTTCCCCAAAGGGACTTCTGGTCTCCAGTGGAGGCGTGGGTTCAAATCCCACTCCTGACATTACTTTTATCTGCATGTTGCTAATGATTTAGACATATTTGTATTGAACAACTTTGAAAACTTTAACAACTCGTGATTGTCTTTTGTTGCACAAAGCAAAAGACATGGCAACACTATTGCATAATCCTTCTCTACCATATACCATTGTGCTGCTGAGATAATGCTGCCGCAACATTCTTACGAGAATTCACCTCGGGCACTCCTGGCAGTAATTTCTGACCACGCGCACAACTGACCCTCCACATCAACTCACGTCAAGTGAGGTGGCCATGATGTGCATGCAAACGATTAGTTCGAAGCAATTTATTCCAAGCTTAAGACTTACTGTCTGGAGGAAGATGCAGAAAACAAACGGCTAAATAGTTGCAGCTGATCTAAAATTGATTGCTGAAACAGAGTGGGACTTTGCTTAAACACGCCTGGAAAAATGTTGCTTTATTGAGGGTCAAAGGGTCTTTTCAGGTGTCCTTTTAGCGGCCCGGCTAGCTCAGTCGGTAGAGCATGAGACTCTTAATCTCAGGGTCGTGGGTTCAAGCCCCACGTTGGGCGGGGTCTTTTTTGATTATGGCCACACTGGAGAAGATCTGGGACCAACACAAAAACTGCAGAACAACTTGATTTTATGTACAGCTGAAAATGAAAGTCACTGGGGGACTTTCATAGGGAACACCGAGGGTACTCGGTGTGTCATCTGGAAAGAGGAAAGTGGACAAGGTGATTTGGCGGCAGAACGAGGAACTTCAGGAGTGTATACAGAGAAAAAGGTTAGCTAAGAAGAAGTGGGACACTGCGAGGACTGAAGAGAGTCGACAAGAGTACAGGGAGATGCAGCGTAAGGTGAAGGTAGACGTGGCAAAGAGCATATGAGGACTTGTATGCTAGGTTGGACACTAAAGAGGGGGAGGTGGATTTGTTCAGGATAAGAGACACAGATGGGAAGGATGGACAGCAGGTTAGGGTGATTAATGATAAGGATGGAAATAAATTGACAGATGCCAGGATTGTGATGGGAAGATGGAAGGAGAACTTTTTAAGAGTTAATCAATGAGGAAAATGAAAGGGAACAAAGAGTAGAAGAGGTGACTGGTGTGGAGCAGTAAGTAGCCAAGATTAGTAAGAGTGAAGTGAGGAGGACGTTGAAGAGGATGAAGAGTGGAAAGGCAGCGGGTCCTGATGACATACCTGTGGAGGTATGAAAGTGTCTAGGAGAGGTGGCAGTAGAGTTTCTGACTAGTTTGTTTAACAAGATCTTGGAGAGTGAGAGGAGGGCCGAGGACTGGAGGAGAAGTGTACTGGTGCCCATTTTTAAGAACAAGGGAGATGAGCAGAGCTGTGGCAACTACAGAGGAAGAAAGTTGATGAGCCACACAATGAAGTTGTGGGAAATAGTAGTGGAAGCTAGGCTAAGGGCAGAGGTGAGCAATATGGTTTCATGCCTAGAAAATGTCCAACAGATGAAGTATTTGCTTTGAGGATGCCGATGGAGAAATACAGAGAAGGTCATGGGGAGTTGCATTGTGTCTTCGTAGACTTAGAGAAAGCGTATGACAGGGTGCCGAGAGAGGAGCTGTGGTATTGTATGAGGAATTCTGGAGTGGCAGAGAAGTATGTTACAGTGATGGAGGACATGTATGAAAGCTGTAAGACCGCGGTGAGGTGTGCTGTAGATGTGACAGAGGAGTTCAAGGTGGCGGTGGGTCTGCATCAAGGATCGGCTCTGAGCCCCTTCTTCCTAGCTCTGGTGGCGGACAGGCTGACAGATGAGGTTAGACTGGAATCTCCGTGGACTATGATGTTTGCGGATGACATTGTGATTTGTAGTGAGAACAGGGAGCAGGTGGAGGAAAATCTAGAGAGATGGAGGTCTGCTCTGGAAAACTGAGATGTGTGTCAATGAGAGGGACCCAGGTGGAACGGTGAGGTTACAGGGGGCAGAGGTGAAGAAGGTGCAGGACTTTAAGTACTTAGGGTCAGCGGTTCAGAGCAACGGAGAGTGTGGAAAAGAGTTGAAGAGGCGACTGCAATCAGGTTGGAACGGGTGGAAAAAAGTGTCAGGTGTGTTGTGTGATAAAAGAGTGTCAGCGAGAATGAAAGGAAGCCACCGTCTCAAGACAGTGGTGAGACCAGCGATGTTGTTCGGCTTAGAGACAGCGGCACTAAAGAAAACACAGGAGGCAGAGCTGGAGGTAGCAGAGCTTAAGATGTTGAGGTTCTCTTTGGGAGTAACGAGGATGGACAGGATCAAGAATGAGGACAAACGGTTAGTTCAAAGCAATATACTCCAAGCCTAAGACTTACTGTCTGGAGGAAGTTGCAGAAAACAAACGGCTAAATAGTTGCAGCTGATGTAAGAGCGATTGCTGAAACAAAGTGGGACTTTGCTCAAAGACGCCTGGAAATATGTTGCTTCATTGAAGGTCAAAGGGTCTTTTCAGGATTCTCTTTGAGGCCCGGCTAGCTCAGGTGGTAGAGCATGAGACTTTTAATCTCAGGGTCGTGGGTTCGAGCCCCACGTTATGTGTGGTGCTTTTAATACGGCCACACTGGATAAGATCTGGGACCAACACTAAAACTCCACAAAACCTTGATTTCTTGTACAGCTGAAAATGAAAGTCACTTCCTGCAATTACACACAGTAAAGTAGCCAAATTACAGTCGGCTTTCTCAAGGGAGGTGATTTCACAAATTGGGATATGGAAACCGACTTTACCCGACTAGATACCACTCGGAGTACCGCAATTTTGTTGTCGTTTATACACGTAACCATGTTTCCAATCAGTTTTCTCAAACTGTGCATAAGCGTAACAAAAGGCTGCAAGCCCTACGATGGATGCTGAGGTTTTCGAAAAAGTAGCAATTCAGAAAATCCAGCTGCAACTGCAGCCAGACTTGGCTACCCGTACAAACGTTTTGCCAAACAATATCGATCATCTAACCAACACTCCAACTGAAACCCACTAAACTATCAAACAAGAGCTTCACTCACTTCATTACACTGTCATAAGTTGCGCAAAGTCCCGACTGACGGCCCTTTCCAGCTGAGACAAAGGTGAGTATTGCAACAAATTGAGACTTTCCTCAAGAACACCTCGAGTATGTTGATTGAATTAGAGAATAACAACCTAATGACTTAGTTCCACTGTCCTAAAGAGTCGGCGCCCACCAACAACTGTCAGGATGGCCGAGCGGTCTAAGGCGCCAGACTCAAGGAAGAACTTTTTCCCCAAAGGGACTTCTGGTCTCCAGTGGAGGCGTGGGTTCAAATCCCACTCCTGACATTACTTTTATCTGCATGTTGCTAATGATTTAGACATAATTGTATTGAACAAATTTGAAAACTTTAACAACTCGTGATTGTCTTTTGTTGCACAAAGCAAAAGACATGGCAACACTATTGCATAATCCTTCTCTACCATATACCATTGTGCTGCTGAGATAATGCTGCCGCAACTTTCTTACGAGAATGCACCTCGGGCACTCCTGGCAGTAATTTCTGACCACGCGCACAACTGACCCTCCACATCAACTCACGTCAAGTGAGGTGGCCATGATGTGCATGCAAACGATTAGTTCGAAGCAATTTATTCCAAGCCTAAGACTTACTGTCTGGAGGAAGATGCAGAAATCAAACGGCTAAATAGTTGCAGCTGATCTAAAAGTGATTGCTGAAACAGAGTGGGACTTTGCTTAAACACGCCTGGAAAAATGTTGCTTTATTGAGGGTCAAAGGGTCTTTTCAGGTGTCCTTTTAGCGGCCCGGCTAGCTCAGTCGGTAGAGCATGAGACTCTTAATCTCAGGGTCGTGGGTTCGAGCCCCACGTTGGGGGGGGTCTTTTTTGATTATGGCCACACTGGAGAAGATCTGGGACCAACACTAAAACTGCACAAAACCTTGATTTCTTGTACAGCTGAAATTGAAAGTCACTTCCTGCAATTACACACAGTAAAGTAGCCAAATTACAGTCGGCTTTCTCAGGTGAGGTGATTTCACAAATTGGGATATGGAAACCGACTTTACCCGACTAGATACCACTCGGAGTACCGCAACTTTGTTGTCGTTTATACATGTAACCATGTTTCCAATCAGTTTTCTCAAACTGTGCATAAGCGTAACAAAAGGCTGCAAGCCCTACGATGGATGCTGAGGTTTTCGAAAAAGTAGCAATTCAGAAAATCCAGCTGCAACTGCAGCCAGACTTGGCTACCCGTACAAACGTTTTGCCAAACAATATCGATCATCTAACCAACACTCCAACTGAAACCCACTAAACTCACAAACAAGAGCTTCACTCACTTCATTACACTGTCATAAGTTGCGCAAAGTCCCGACTGACGGCCCTTTCCAGCTGAGACAAAGGTGAGTATTACAACAAATTGAGACTTTCCTCAAGAACACCTCGAGTATGTTGATTGAATTAGAGAATAACAACCTAATGACTTAGTTCCACTGTCCTAAAGAGTCGGCGCCCACCAACGGCTGTCAGGATGGCCGAGCGGTCTAAGGCGCCAGACTCAAGGAAGAACTCCTTCCCCAAAGGGACTTCTGGTCTCCAGTGGAGGCGTGGGTTCAAATCCCACTCCTGACATTACTTTTATCTGCATGTTGCTAATGATTTAGACATATTTGTATTGAACAACTTTGAAAACTTTAACAACTCGTGATTGTCTTTTGTTGCACAAAGCAAAAGACATGGCAACACTATTGCATAATCCTTCTCTACCATATACCATTGTGCTGCTGAGATAATGCTGCCGCAACATTCTTACGAGAATGCACCTCGGGCACTCCTGGCAGTAATTTCTGACCACGCGCACAACTGACCCTCCACATCAAATCACGTCAAGTGAGGTGGCCATGATGTGCATGCAAACGATTAGTTCGAAGCAATTTATTCCAAGCCTAAGACTTACTGTCTGGAGGAAGATGCAGAAAACAAACGGCTAAATAGTTGCAGCTGATCTAAAAGTGATTGCTGAAACAGAGTGGGACTTTGCTTAAACACGCCTGGAAAAATGTTGCTTTATTGAGGGTCAAAGGGTCTTTTCAGGTGTCCTTTTAGCGGCCCGGCTAGCTCAGTCGGTAGAGCATGAGACTCTTAATCTCAGGGTCGTGGGTTCGAGCCCCACGTTGGGCGGGGTCTTTTTTGATTATGGCCACACTGGAGAAGATCTGGGACCAACACAAAAACTGCAGAACAACTTGATTTCTTGTACAGCTGAAAATGAAATTCACTGGGGGACTTTCATAGGGAACACCGAGGGTACTCGGTGTGTCATCTGGAAAGAGAAAAGTGGACAAGGTGATTTGGCGGCAGAACGAGGAACTTCAGGAGTGTATACAGAGAAAAAGGTTAGCTAAGAAGAACTGGGACACTGCGAGGACTGAAGAGAGTCGACAAGAGTACAGGGAGATGCAGCGTAAGGTGAAGGTAGAGGTGGCAAAGAGCATATGAGGACTTGTATGCTAGGTTGGACACTAAAGAGGGAGGGGTGGATTTGTTCAGGTTGGTCAGACTAAGAGACAGAGATGGGAAGGATGTGCAGCAGGTTAGGGTGATTAATGATAAGGATGGAAATAAATTGACAGGTGCCAGGATTGTGATGGGAAGATGGAAGGAGAACTTTTTAAGAGTTAATCAATGAGGAAAATGAAAGGGAACAAAGAGTAGAAGATGTGACTGGTGTGGAGCAGGAAGTAGCCAAGATTAGTAAGAGTGAAGTGAGGAGGACGTTGAAGAGGATGAAGAGTGGAAAGGCAGCGGGTCCTGATGACATACCTGTGGAGGTATGAAAGTGTCTAGGAGAGGTGGAAGTAGAGTTTCTGACTAGTTTGTTTAACAAGATCTTGGAGAGTGAAAGGAGGGCCGAGGACTGGAGAAGAAGTGTACTGGTGCCCATTTTTAAGAACAAAGGAGATGAGCAGAGCTGTGGCAACTACAGAGGAATAAAGTTGATGAGCCACACAATGAAGTTGTGGGAAATAGTAGTGGAAGCTAGGCTAAGGGCAGAGGTGAGCAATATGGTTTCATGCCTAGAAAGAGTCCAACAGATGAAGTATTTGCTTTGAGGATGCCGATGGAGAAATACAGAGAAGGTCATGGGGAGTTGCATTGTGTCTTCGTAGACTTAGAGAAAGCGTATGACAGGGTGCCGAGAGAGGAGCTGTGGTATTGTATGAGGAATTCTGGAGTGGCAGAGAAGTATGTTAGAGTGATGGAGGACATGTATGAAAGCTGTAAGACCGCGGTGAGGTGTGCTGTAGATGTGACAGAGGAGTTCAAGGTGGCGGTGGGTCTGCATCAAGGATCGGCTCTGAGCCCCTTCTTCCTAGCTCTGGTGGCGGACAGGCTGACAGATGAGGTTAGACTGGAATCTCCGTGGACTATGATGTTTGCGGATGACATTGTGATTTGTAGTGAGAACAGGGAGCAGGTGGAGGAAAATCTAGAGAGATGGAGGTCTGCTCTGGAAAACTGAGATGTGTGTCAATGAGAGGGACCCAGGTGGAACGGTGAGGTTACAGGGGGCAGAGGTGAAGAAGGTGCAGGACTTTAAGTACTTAGGGTCAACGGTTCAGAGCAACGGAGAGTGTGGAAAAGAGTTGAAGAGGCGACTGCAATCAGGTTGGAACGGGTGGAAAAAAGTGTCAGGTGTGTTGTGTGATAAAAGAGTGTCAGCGAGAATGAAAGGAAGCCACCGTCTCAAGACAGTGGTGAGACCAGCGATGTTGTTCGGCTTAGAGACAGCGGCACTAAAGAAAACACAGGAGGCAGAGCTGGAGGTAGCAGAGCTTAAGATGTTGAGGTTCTCTTTGGGAGTAACGAGGATGGACAGGATCAAGAATGAGGACAAACGGTTAGTTCAAAGCAATATACTCCAAGCCTAAGACTTACTGTCTGGAGGAAGTTGCAGAAAACAAACGGCTAAATAGTTGCAGCTGATGTAAGAGCGATTGCTGAAACAAAGTGGGACTTTGCTCAAAGACGCCTGGAAATATTTTGCTTCAGTGAAGGTCAAAGGGTCTTTTCAGGGTCCTCTTTGAGGCCCGGCTATCTCAGGCGGTAGAGCATGAGAGTTTTAATCTCAGGGTCGTGGGTTCAAGCCCCACGTTTTGTGTGGTGCTTTTAATACGGCCACACTGGATAAGATCTGGGACCAACACTAAAACTCCACAAAACCTTGATTTCTTGTACAGCTGAAAATGAAAGTCACTTCCTGCAATTACACACAGTAAAGTAGCCAAATTACAGTCGGCTTTCTCAGGGGAGGTGATTTCACAAATTGGGATATGGAAACCGACTTTACCCGAGTAGATACCAGTCGGAGTACCGCAATTTTGTTGTCGTTTATACACGTAACCATGTTTCCAATCAGCTTTCTCAAACTGTGCATAAGCGTAACAAAAGGCTGCAAGCCCTACGATGGATGCTGAGGTTTTCGAAAAAGTAGCAATTTAGAAAATCCAGCTGCAACTGCAGCCAGACTTGGCTACCCGTACAAACGTTTTGCCAAACAATATCGATCATCTAACCAACACTCCAACTGAAACCCACTAAACTCACAAACAAGAGCTTCACTCACTTCATTACACTGTCATAAGTTGCGCAAAGTCCCGACTGACGGCCCTTTCCAGCTGAGACAAAGGTGAGTATTACAACAAATTGAGACTTTCCTCAAGAACACCTCGAGTATGTTGATTGAATTAGAGAATAACAACCTAATGACTTACTTCCACTGTCCTAAAGAGTCGGCGCCCACCAACGGCTGTCAGGATGGCCGAGCGGTCTAAGGCGCCAGACTCAAGGAAGAACTCCTTCCCCAAAGGGACTTCTGGTCTCCAGTGGAGGCGTGGGTTCAAATCCCACTCCTGACATTACTTTTATCTGCATGTTGCTAATGATTTAGACATATTTGTATTGAACAACTTTGAAAACTTTAACAACTCGTGATTGTCTTTTGTTGCACAAAGCAAAAGACATGGCAACACTATTGCATAATCCTTCTCTACCATATACCATTGTGCCGCAACTTTCTTACGAGAATGCACCTCGGGCACTCCTGGCAGTAATTTCTGACCACGCGCACAACTGACCCTCCACATCAACTCACGTCAAGTGAGGTGGCCATGATGTGCATGCAAACGATTAGTTCGAAGCAATTTATTCCAAGCCTAAGACTTACTGTCTGGAGGAAGATGCAGAAATCAAACGGCTAAATAGTTGCAGCTGATCTAAAAGTGATTGCTGAAACAGAGTGGGACTTTGCTTAAACACGCCTGGAAAAATGTTGCTTTATTGAGGGTCAAAGGGTCTTTTCAGGTGTCCTTTTAGCGGCCCGGCTAGCTCAGTCGGTAGAGCATGAGACTCTTAATTTCAGGGTCGTGGGTTCGAGCCCCACGTTGGGCGGGGTCTTTTTTGATTATGGCCACACTGGAGAAGATCTGGGACCAACACAAAAACTGCAGAACAACTTGATTTCTTGTACAGCTGAAAATGAAAGTCACTGGGGGACTTTCATAGGGAACACCGAGGGTACTCGGTGTGTCATCTGGAAAGAGGAAAGTGGACAAGGTGATTTGGCGGCAGAACGAGGAACTTCAGGAGTGTATACAGAGAAAAAGGTTAGCTAAGAAGAAGTGGGACACTGCGAGGACTGAAGAGAGTCGACAAGAGTACAGGGAGATGCAGCGTAAGGTGAAGGTAGAGGTGGCAAAGAGCATATGAGGACTTGTATGCTAGGTTGGACACTAAAGAGGGAGAGGTGGATTTGTTCAGGTTGGCCAGACTAAGAGACAGAGATGGGAAGGATTTGCAGCAGGTTAGGGTGATTAATGATAAGGATGGAAATAAATTGACAGGTGCCAGGATTGTGATGAGAAGATGGAAGGAGAACTTTTTAAGAGTTAATCAATGAGGAAAATGAAAGGGAACAAAGAGTAGAAGAGGTGACTGGTGTGGAGCAGGAAGTAGCCAAGATTAGTAAGAGTGAAGTGAGGAGGACGTTGAAGAGGATGAAGAGTGGAAAGGCAGCGGGTCCTGATGATATACCTGTGGAGGTATGAAAGTGTCTAGGAGAGGTGGCAGTAGAGTTTCTGACTAGTTTGTTTAACAAGATCTTGGAGAGTGAGAGGAGGGCCGAGGACTGGAGGAGAAGTGTACTGGTGCCCATTTTTAAGAACAAAGGAGATGAGCAGAGCTGTGGCAACTACAGAGGAATAAAGTTGATGAGCCACACAATGAAGTTGTGGAAAATAGTAGTGGAAGCTAGGCTAAGGGCAGAGGTGAGCAATATGGTTTCATGCCTAGAAAGAGTCCAACAGATGAAGTATTTGCTTTGAGGATGCCGATGGAGAAATACAGAGAAGGTCATGGGGAGTTGCATTGTGTCTTCGTAGACTTAGAGAAAGCGTATGACAGGGTGCCGAGAGAGGAGCTGTGGTATTGTATGAGGAATTCTGGAGTGGCAGAGAAGTATGTTACAGTGATGGAGGACATGTATGAAAGCTGTAAGACCGTGGTGAGGTGTGCTGTAGATGTGACAGAGGAGTTCAAGGTGGCGGTGGGTCTGCATCAAGGATCGGCTCTGAGCCCCTTCTTCCTTGCTTTGGTGGCGGACAGGCTGACAGATAAGGTTAGACTGGAATCTCCGTGGACTATGATGTTTGCGGATGGCATTGTGATTTGTAGTGAGAACAGGGAGCTGGTGGAGGAAAATCTAGAGAGATGGAGGTCTGCTCTGGAAAACTGAGATGTGTGTCAATGAGAGGGACCCAGGTGGAACGGTGAGGTTACAGGGGGCAGAGGTGAAGAAGGTGCAGGACTTTAAGTACTTAGGGTCAACGGTTCAGAGCAACGGAGAGTGTGGAAAAGAGATGAAGAGGCGACTGCAATCAGGTTGGAACGGGTGGACAAAAGTGTCAGGTGGGTTGTGTGATAAAAGAGTGTCAGCGAGAATGAAAGGAAGCCACCGTCTCAAGACAGTGGTGAGACCAGCGATGTTCTTCGGCTTAGAGACAGCGGCACTAAAGAAAACACAGGAGGCAGAGCTCGAGGTAGCAGAGCTTAAGATGTTGAGGTTCTCTTTGGGAGTAACGAGGATGGACAGGATCAAGAATGAGGACAAACGGTTAGTTCAAAGCAATATACTCCAAGCCTAAGACTTACTGTCTGGAGGAAGTTGCAGAAAACAACTGGCTAAATAGTTGCAGCTGATGTAAGAGCGATTGCTGAAACAAAGTGGGACTTTGCTCAAAGACGCCTGGAAATATGTTGCTTCATTGAAGGTCAAAGGGTCTTTTCAGGGTCCTCTTTGAGGCCCAGCTAGCTCAGGCAGTAGAGCATGAGAGTTTTAATCTCAGGGTCGTGGGTTCTAGCCCCACGTTATGTGTGGTGCTTTTAATACGGCCACACTGGATAAGATCTGGGACCAACATTAAAACTCCACAAAACCTTGATTTCTTGTACAGCTGAAAATGAAAGTCACTTCCTGCAATTACACACAGTAAAGTAGCCAAATTACAGTCGGCTTTCTCAGGGGAGGTGATTTCACAAATTGGGATATGGAAACCGACTTTACCCGACTAGATACCAGTCGGAGTACCGCAATTTTGTTGTCGTTTATACACGTAACCATGTTTCCAATCAGCTTTCTCAAACTGTGCATAAGCGTAACAAAAGGCTGCAAGCCCTACGATGGATGCTGAGGTTTTCGAAAAAGTAGCAATTTAGAAAATCCAGCTGTTACTGCAGCCAGACTTGGCTACCCGTACAAACGTTTTGCCAAACAATATCGATCATCTAACCAACAATCCAACTGAAACCCACTAAACTCACAAACAAGAGCTTCACTCACTTAATTACACTGTCATAAGTTGCGCAAAGTCCCGACTGACGGCCCTTTCCAGCTGAGACAAAGGTGAGTATTGCAACAAATTGAGACTTTCCTCAAGAACACCTCGAGTATGTTGATTGAATTAGAGAATAACAACCTAATGACTTACTTCCACTGTCCTAAAGAGTCTGCGCCCACCAACGGCTGTCAGCATGGCCGAGCTGTCTAAGGCGCCAGATTCAAGGAACAACTCCTTCCCCAAAGGGACTTCTGGTCTCCAGTGGAGGCGTGGGTTCAAATCCCACTCCTGACATTACTTTTATCTGCATGTTGCTAATGATTTAGACATAATTGTATTGAACAACTTTGAAAACTTTTACAACTCATGATTGTCTTTTGTTGCACAAAGCAAAAGACATGGCAACACTATTGCATAATCCTTCTCTACCATATACCATTGTGCTGCTGAGATAATGCTGCCGCAACATTCTTACGAGAATGCACCTCGGGCACTCCTGGCAGTAATTTCTGACCACGCGCACAACTGACCCTCCACATCAACTCACGTCAAGTGAGGTGGCCATGATGTGCATGCAAACGATTAGTTCGAAGCAATTTATTCCAAGCCTAAGACTTACTGTCTGGAGGAAGATGCAGAAATCAAACGGCTAAATAGTTGCAGCTGATCTAAAAGTGATTACTGAAACAGAGTGGGACTTTGCTTAACCACGCCTGGAAAAATGTTGCTTTATTGAGGGTCAAAGGGTCTTTTCAGGTGTCCTTTTAGCGGTCCGGCTAGCTCAGTCGGTAGAGCATGAGACTCTTAATCTCAGGGTCGTGGGTTCGAGCCCCACGTTGGGCGGGGTCTTTTTTGATTATGGCCACACTGGAGAAGATCTGGGACCAACACAAAAACTGCAGAACAACTTGATTTCTTGTACAGCTGAAAATGAAAGTCACTGGGGGACTTTCATAGGGAACACCGAGGGTACTCGGTGTGTCATCTGGAAAGAGGAAAGTGGACAAGGTGATTTGGCAGCAGAACGAGGAACTTCAGGAGTGTATACAGAGAAAAAGGTTAGCTAAGAAGAAGTGGGACACTGCGAGGACTGAAGAGAGTCGACAAGAGTACAGGGAGATGCAGCGTAAGGTGAAGGTAGAGGTGGCAAAGAGCATATGAGGACTTGTATGCTAGGTTGGACACTAAAGAGGGAGGGGTGGATTTGTTCAGGTTGGCCAGACTAAGAGACAGAGATGGGAAGGATTTGCAGCAGGTTAGGGTGATTAATGATAAGGATGGAAATAAATTGACAGGTGCCAGGATTGTGATGGGAAGATGGAAGGAGAACTTTTTAAGAGTTAATCAATGAGGAAAATGAAAGGGAACAAAGAGTAGAAGAGGTGACTGGTGTGGAGCAGGAAGTAGCCAAGATTAGTAAGAGTGAAGTGAGGAGGACGTTGAAGAGGATGAAGAGTGGAAAGGCAGCGGGTCCTGATGACATACCTGTGGAGGTATGAAAGTGTCTAGGAGAGGTGGCAGTAGAGTTTCTGACTAGTTTGTTTAACAAGATCTTGGAGAGTGAGAGGAGGGCCGAGGACTGGAGGAGAAGTGTACTGGTGCCCATTTTTAAGAACAAGGGAGATGAGCAGAGCTGTGGCAACTACAGAGGAATAAAGTTGATGAGCCACACAATGAAGTTGTGGGAAATAGTAGTGGAAGCTAGGCTAAGGGCAGAGGTGAGCAATATGGTTTCATGCCTAGAAAGAGTCCAACAGATGAAGTATTTGCTTTGAGGATGCCGATGGAGAAATACAGAGAAGGTCATGGGGAGTTGCATTGTGTCTTCGTAGACTTAGAGAAAGCGTATGACAGGGTGCCGAGAGAGGAGCTGTGGTATTGTATGAGGAATTCTGGAGTGGCAGAGAAGTATGTTAGAGTGATGGAGGACATGTATGAAAGCTGTAAGACCGCGGTGAGGTGTGCTGTAGATGTGACAGAGGAGTTCAAGGTGGCGGTGGGTCTGCATCAAGGATCGGCTCAGAGCCCCTTCTTCCTTGCTCTGGTGGCGGACAGGCTGACAGATGAGGTTAGACTGGAATCTCCGTGGACTATGATGTTTGCGGATGACATTGTGATTTGTAGTGAGAACAGGGAGCAGGTGGAGGAAAATCTAGAGAGATGGAGGTCTGCTCTGGAAAACTGAGATGTGTGTCAATGAGAGGGACCCAGGTGGAACGGTGAGGTTACAGGGGGCAGAGGTGAAGAAGGTGCAGGACTTTAAGTACTTAGGGTCAACGGTTCAGAGCAACGGAGAGTGTGGAAAAGAGGTGAAGAGGCGACTGCAATCAGGTTGGAACGGGTGGACAAAAGTGTCAGGTGGGTTGTGTGATAAAAGAGTGTCAGCGAGAATGAAAGGAAGCCACCGTCTCAAGACAGTGGTGAGACCAGCGATGTTCTTCGGCTTAGAGACAGCGGCACTAAAGAAAACACAGGAGGCAGAGCTGGAGGTAGCAGAGCTTAAGATGTTGAGGTTCTCTTTGGGAGTAACGAGGATGGACAGGATCAAGAATGAGGACAAACGGTTAGTTCAAAGCAATATACTCCAAGCTTAAGACTTACTGTCTGGAGGAAGTTGCAGAAAACAAACGGCTAAATAGTTGCAGCTGATCTAAGAGCGATTAGTGAAATATAGTGGGACTTTGCTCAAAGACGCCTGGAAATATGTTGCTCATTGAAGGTCAAAGGGTCTTTTCAGGGTCCTCTTTGAGGCCCGGCTAGCTCAGGCGGTAGAGCATGAGACTTTGAATCTCAGGGTCGTGGGTTCGAGCCACACGTTATGTGTAGTGCTTTTAATACGGCCACACTGGATAAGATCTGGGACCAACACTGAAACTGCACAAAACCTTGATTTTTTGTACAGGTGAAATTGAAAGTCACTTCCTGCAATTACAGACAGTAAATTAGCCAAATTACAGTCGGCTTTCTCAGGGGAGGTGATTTCACAAATTGGGATATGGAAACCGACTTTACCCGACTAGATACCACTCGGAGTACCGCAATTTTATTGTCGTTTATACACGTAACCATGTTTCCAATCAGCTTTCTCAAACTGTGCATAAGCGTAACAAAAGGCTGCAAGCCCTACGATGGATGCTGAGGTTTTCGAAAAAGTAGCAATTCAGAAAATCCAGCTGCAACTGCAGCCAGACTTGGCTACCCGTACAAACGTTTTGCCAAACAATATCGATCATCTAACCAACACTCCAACTGAAACCCACTAAACTCACAAACAAGAGCTTCACTCACTTCATTACACTGTCATAAGTTGCGCAAAGTCCCGACTGACGGCCCTTTCCAGCTGAGACAAAGGTGAGTATTACAACAAATTGAGACTTTCCTCAAGAACACCTCGAGTATGTTGATTGAATTAGAGAATAACAACCTAATGACTTAGTTCCACTGTCCTAAAGAGTCTGCGCCCACCAACGGCTGTCAGGATGGCCGAGCGGTCTAAGGCGCCAGACTCAAGGAAGAACTCCTTCCCCAAAGGGACTTCTGGTCTCCAGTGGAGGAGTGGGTTCAAATCCCACTCCTGACATTACTTTTATCTGCATGTTGCTAATGATTTAGACATATTTGTATTGAACAACTTTGAAAACTTTAACAACTCGTGATTGTCTTTTGTTGCACAAAGCAAAAGACATGGCAACACTATTGCATAATCCTTCTCTACCATATACCATTGTGCTGCTGAGATAATGCTGCCGCAACATTCTTACGAGAATGCACCTCGGGCACTCCTGGCAGTAATTTCTGACCACGCGCACAACTGACCCTCCACATCAACTCACGTCAAGTGAGGTGGCCATGATGTGCATGCAAACGATTAGTTCGAAGCAATTTATTCCAAGCTTAAGACTTACTGTCTGGAGGAAGATGCAGAAAACAAACGGCTAAATAGTTGCAGCTGATCTAAAATTGATTGCTGAAACAGAGTGGGACTTTGCTTAAACACGCCTGGAAAAATGTTGCTTTATTGAGGGTCAAAGGGTCTTTTCAGGTGTCCTTTTAGCGGCCCGGCTAGCTCAGTCGGTAGAGCATGAGACTCTTAATCTCAGGGTCGTGGGTTCGAGCCCCACGTTGGGCGGGGTCTTTTTTGATTATGGCCACACTGGAGAAGATGTGGGACCAACACAAAAACTGCAGAACAACTTGATTTCTTGTACAGCTGAAAATGAAAGTCACTGGGGGACTTTCATAGGGAACACCGAGGGTACTCGGTGTGTCATCTGGAAAGAGGAAAGTGGACAAGGTGATTTGGCGGCAGAACGAGGAACTTCAGGAGTGTATACAGAGAAAAAGGTTAGCTAAGAAGAAGTGGGACACTGCGAGGACTGAAGAGAGTCGACAAGAGTACAGGGAGATGCAGCGTAAGGTGAAGGTAGAGGTGGCAAAGAGCATATGAGGACTTGTATGCTAGGTTGGACACTAAAGAGGGAGAGGTGGATTTGTTCAGGTTGGCCAGACTAAGAGACAGAGATGGGAAGGATGTGCAGCAGGTTAGGGTGATTAACGATAAGGATGAAAATAAATTGACAGGTGCCAGGATTGTGATGGGAAGATGGAAGGAGAACTTTTTAAGAGTTAATCAATGAGGAAAATGAAAGGGAACAAAGAGTAGAAGAGGTGACTGGTGTGGAGCAGGAAGTAGCCAAGATTAGTAAGAGTGAAGTGAGGATGACGTTGAAAAGGATGAAGAGTGGAAAGGCAGCGGGTCCTGATGACATACCTGTGGAGGTATGAAAGTGTCTAGGAGAGGTGGCAGTAGAGTTTCTGACTAGTTTGTTTAACAAGATCTTGGAGAGTGAGAGGAGGGCCGAGGACTGGAGGAGAAGTGTACTGGTGCCCATTTTTAAGAACAAGGGAGATGAGCAGAGCTGTGGCAACTACAGAGGAAGAAAGTTGATGAGCCACACAATGAAGTTGTGGGAAATAGTAGTGGAAGCTAGGCTAAGGGCAGAGGTGAGCAATATGGTTTCATGCCTAGAAAATGTCCAACAGATGAAGTATTTGCTTTGAGGATGCCGATGGAGAAATACAGAGAAGGTCATGGGGAGTTGCATTGTGTCTTCGTAGACTTAGAGAAAGCGTATGACAGGGTGCCGAGAGAGGAGCTGTGGTATTGTATGAGGAATTCTGGAGTGGCAGAGAAGTATGTTAGAGTGATGGAGGACATGTATGAAAGCTGTAAGACCGCAGTGACGCCCGGCTAGCTCAGGTGGTAGAGCATGAGAGTTTTAATCTCAGGGTCGTGGGTTCGAGCCCCATGTTATGTGTGGTGCTCTTAATACGGCCACACTGGATAAGATCTGGGACCAACACTAAAACTCCACAAAACCTTGAATTCTTGTACAGCTGAAAATGAAAGTCACTTCCTGCAATTACACACAGTAAAGTAGCCAAATTACAGTCGGCTTTCTCAGGGGAGGTGATTTCACAAATTGGGATATGGAAACCGACTTTACCCGACTAGATACCACTCGGAGTACCGCAATTTTGTTGTCGTTTATACACGTAACCAAGTTTCCAATCAGCTTTCTCAAACTGTGCATAAGCGTAACAAAAGGCTGCAAGCCCTACGATGGATGATGAGGTTTTCGAAAAAGTAGCAATTCAGAAAATCGAAAATCGAGGAGAAGTGTACTGGTGCCCATTTTTAAGAACAAGGGAGATGAGCAGAGCTGTGGCAACTACAGAGGAGTAAAGTTGATGAGCCACACAATGAAGTTGTGGGAAATAGTAGTGGAAGCTAGGCTAAGGGCAGAGGTGAGCAATATGGTTTCATGCCTAGAAATAGTCCAACAGATGAAGTATTTGCTTTGAGGATGCCGATGGAGAAATACAGAGAAGGTCATGGGGAGTTGCATTGTGTCTTCGTAGACTTAGAGAAAGCGTATGACAGGGTGCCGAGAGAGGAGCTGTGGTATTGTATGAGGAATTCTGGAGTGGCAGAGAAGTATGTTACAGTGATGGAGGACATGTATGAAAGCTGTAAGACCGTGGTGAGGTGTGCTGTAGATGTGACAGAGGAGTTCAAGGTGGCGGTGGGTCTGCATCAAGGATCGGCTCTGAGCCCCTTCTTCCTTGCTCTGGTGGCGGACAGGCTGACAGATAAGGTTAGACTGGAATCTCCGTGGACTATGATGTTTGCGGATGGCATTGTGATTTGTAGTGAGAACAGGGAGCTGGTGGAGGAAAATCTAGAGAGATGGAGGTCTGCTCTGGAAAACTGAGATGTGTGTCAATGAGAGGGACCCAGGTGGAACGGTGAGGTTACAGGGGGCAGAGGTGAAGAAGGTGCAGGACTTTAAGTACTTAGGGTCAACGGTTCAGAGCAACGGAGAGTGTGGAAAAGAGATGAAGAGGCGACTGCAATCAGGTTGGAACGGGTGGACAAAAGTGTCAGGTGGGTTGTGTGATAAAAGAGTGTCAGCGAGAATGAAAGGAAGCCACCGTCTCAAGACAGTGGTGAGACCAGCGATGTTCTTCGGCTTAGAGACAGCGGCACTAAAGAAAACACAGGAGGCAGAGCTCGAGGTAGCAGAGCTTAAGATGTTGAGGTTCTCTTTGGGAGTAACGAGGATGGACAGGATCAAGAATGAGGACAAACGGTTAGTTCAAAGCAATATACTCCAAGCCTAAGACTTACTGTCTGGAGGAAGTTGCAGAAAACAACTGGCTAAATAGTTGCAGCTGATGTAAGAGCGATTGCTGAAACAAAGTGGGACTTTGCTCAAAGACGCCTGGAAATATGTTGCTTCATTGAAGGTCAAAGGGTCTTTTCAGGGTCCTCTTTGAGGCCCAGCTAGCTCAGGCAGTAGAGCATGAGAGTTTTAATCTCAGGGTCGTGGGTTCTAGCCCCACGTTATGTGTGGTGCTTTTAATACGGCCACACTGGATAAGATCTGGGACCAACATTAAAACTCCACAAAACCTTGATTTCTTGTACAGCTGAAAATGAAAGTCACTTCCTGCAATTACACACAGTAAAGTAGCCAAATTACAGTCGGCTTTCTCAGGGGAGGTGATTTCACAAATTGGGATATGGAAACCGACTTTACCCGACTAGATACCAGTCGGAGTACCGCAATTTTGTTGTCGTTTATACACGTAACCATGTTTCCAATCAGCTTTCTCAAACTGTGCATAAGCGTAACAAAAGGCTGCAAGCCCTACGATGGATGCTGAGGTTTTCGAAAAAGTAGCAATTTAGAAAATCCAGCTGTTACTGCAGCCAGACTTGGCTACCCGTACAAACGTTTTGCCAAACAATATCGATCATCTAACCAACAATCCAACTGAAACCCACTAAACTCACAAACAAGAGCTTCACTCACTTAATTACACTGTCATAAGTTGCGCAAAGTCCCGACTGACGGCCCTTTCCAGCTGAGACAAAGGTGAGTATTGCAACAAATTGAGACTTTCCTCAAGAACACCTCGAGTATGTTGATTGAATTAGAGAATAACAACCTAATGACTTACTTCCACTGTCCTAAAGAGTCTGCGCCCACCAACGGCTGTCAGCATGGCCGAGCTGTCTAAGGCGCCAGATTCAAGGAACAACTCCTTCCCCAAAGGGACTTCTGGTCTCCAGTGGAGGCGTGGGTTCAAATCCCACTCCTGACATTACTTTTATCTGCATGTTGCTAATGATTTAGACATAATTGTATTGAACAACTTTCAAAACTTTTACAACTCATGATTGTCTTTTGTTGCACAAAGCAAAAGACATGGCAACACTATTGCATAATCCTTCTCTACCATATACCATTGTGCTGCTGAGATAATGCTGCCGCAACATTCTTACGAGAATGCACCTCGGGCACTCCTGGCAGTAATTTCTGACCACGCGCACAACTGACCCTCCACATCAACTCACGTCAAGTGAGGTGGCCATGATGTGCATGCAAACGATTAGTTCGAAGCAATTTATTCCAAGCCTAAGACTTACTGTCTGGAGGAAGATGCAGAAATCAAACGGCTAAATAGTTGCAGCTGATCTAAAAGTGATTACTGAAACAGAGTGGGACTTTGCTTAACCACGCCTGGAAAAATGTTGCTTTATTGAGGGTCAAAGGGTCTTTTCAGGTGTCCTTTTAGCGGCCCGGCTAGCTCAGTCGGTAGAGCATGAGACTCTTAATCTCAGGGTCGTGGGTTCGAGCCCCACGTTGGGCGGGGTCTTTTTTGATTATGGCCACACTGGAGAAGATCTGGGACCAACACAAAAACTGCAGAACAACTTGATTTCTTGTACAGCTGAAAATGAAAGTCACTGGGGGACTTTCATAGGGAACACCGAGGGTACTCGGTGTGTCATCTGGAAAGAGGAAAGTGGACAAGGTGATTTGGCAGCAGAACGAGGAACTTCAGGAGTGTATACAGAGAAAAAGGTTAGCTAAGAAGAAGTGGGACACTGCGAGGACTGAAGAGAGTCGACAAGAGTACAGGGAGATGCAGCGTAAGGTGAAGGTAGAGGTGGCAAAGAGCATATGAGGACTTGTATGCTAGGTTGGACACTAAAGAGGGAGGGGTGGATTTGTTCAGGTTGGCCAGACTAAGAGACAGAGATGGGAAGGATTTGCAGCAGGTTAGGGTGATTAATGATAAGGATGGAAATAAATTGACAGGTGCCAGGATTGTGATGGGAAGATGGAGGGAGAACTTTTTAAGAGTTAATCAATGAGGAAAATGAAAGGGAACAAAGAGTAGAAGAGGTGACTGGTGTGGAGCAGGAAGTAGCCAAGATTAGTAAGAGTGAAGTGAGGAGGACGTTGAAGAGGATGAAGAGTGGAAAGGCAGCGGGTCCTGATGACATACCTGTGGAGGTATGAAAGTGTCTAGGAGAGGTGGCAGTAGAGTTTCTGACTAGTTTGTTTAACAAGATCTTGGAGAGTGAGAGGAGGGCCGAGGACTGGAGGAGAAGTGTACTGGTGCCCATTTTTAAGAACAAGGGAGATGAGCAGAGCTGTGGCAACTACAGAGGAATAAAGTTGATGAGCCACACAATGAAGTTGTGGGAAATAGTAGTGGAAGCTAGGCTAAGGGCAGAGGTGAGCAATATGGTTTCATGCCTAGAAAGAGTCCAACAGATGAAGTATTTGCTTTGAGGATGCCGATGGAGAAATACAGAGAAGGTCATGGGGAGTTGCATTGTGTCTTCGTAGACTTAGAGAAAGCGTATGACAGGGTGCCGAGAGAGGAGCTGTGGTATTGTATGAGGAATTCTGGAGTGGCAGAGAAGTATGTTAGAGTGATGGAGGACATGTATGAAAGCTGTAAGACCGCGGTGAGGTGTGCTGTAGATGTGACAGAGGAGTTCAAGGTGGCGGTGGGTCTGCATCAAGGATCGGCTCAGAGCCCCTTCTTCCTTGCTCTGGTGGCGGACAGGCTGACAGATGAGGTTAGACTGGAATCTCCGTGGACTATGATGTTTGCGGATGACATTGTGATTTGTAGTGAGAACAGGGAGCAGGTGGAGGAAAATCTAGAGAGATGGAGGTCTGCTCTGGAAAACTGAGATGTGTGTCAATGAGAGGGACCCAGGTGGAACGGTGAGGTTACAGGGGGCAGAGGTGAAGAAGGTGCAGGACTTTAAGTACTTAGGGTCAACGGTTCAGAGCAACGGAGAGTGTGGAAAAGAGGTGAAGAGGCGACTGCAATCAGGTTGGAACGGGTGGACAAAAGTGTCAGGTGGGTTGTGTGATAAAAGAGTGTCAGCGAGAATGAAAGGAAGCCACCGTCTCAAGACAGTGGTGAGACCAGCGATGTTCTTCGGCTTAGAGACAGCGGCACTAAAGAAAACACAGGAGGCAGAGCTGGAGGTAGCAGAGCTTAAGATGTTGAGGTTCTCTTTGGGAGTAACGAGGATGGACAGGATCAAGAATGAGGACAAACGGTTAGTTCAAAGCAATATACTCCAAGCTTAAGACTTACTGTCTGGAGGAAGTTGCAGAAAACAAACGGCTAAATAGTTGCAGCTGATCTAAGAGCGATTAGTGAAATATAGTGGGACTTTGCTCAAAGACGCCTGGAAATATGTTGCTCATTGAAGGTCAAAGGGTCTTTTCAGGGTCCTCTTTGAGGCCCGGCTAGCTCAGGCGGTAGAGCATGAGACTTTTAATCTCAGGGTCGTGGGTTCGAGCCACACGTTATGTGTGGTGCTTTTAATACGGCCACACTGGATAAGATCTGGGACCAACACTGAAACTGCACAAAACCTTGATTTTTTGTACAGGTGAAATTGAAAGTCACTTCCTGCAATTACAGACAGTAAATTAGCCAAATTACAGTCGGCTTTCTCAGGGGAGGTGATTTCACAAATTGGGATATGGAAACCGACTTTACCCGACTAGATACCACTCGGAGTACCGCAATTTTATTGTCGTTTATACACGTAACCATGTTTCCAATCAGCTTTCTCAAACTGTGCATAAGCGTAACAAAAGGCTGCAAGCCCTACGATGGATGCTGAGGTTTTCGAAAAAGTAGCAATTCAGAAAATCCAGCTGCAACTGCAGCCAGACTTGGCTACCCGTACAAACGTTTTGCCAAACAATATCGATCATCTAACCAACACTCCAACTGAAACCCACTAAACTCACAAACAAGAGCTTCACTCACTTCATTACACTGTCATAAGTTGCGCAAAGTCCCGACTGACGGCCCTTTCCAGCTGAGACAAAGGTGAGTATTACAACAAATTGAGACTTTCCTCAAGAACACCTCGAGTATGTTGATTGAATTAGAGAATAACAACCTAATGACTTAGTTCCACTGTCCTAAAGAGCCTGCGCCCACCAACGGCTGTCAGGATGGCCGAGCGGTCTAAGGCGCCAGACTCAAGGAAGAACTCCTTCCCCAAAGGGACTTCTGGTCTCCAGTGGAGGAGTGGGTTCAAATCCCACTCCTGACATTACTTTTATCTGCATGTTGCTAATGATTTAGACATATTTGTATTGAACAACTTTGAAAACTTTAACAACTCGTGATTGTCTTTTGTTGCACAAAGCAAAAGACATGGCAACACTATTGCATAATCCTTCTCTACCATATACCATTGTGCTGCTGAGATAATGCTGCCGCAACATTCTTACGAGAATGCACCTCGGGCACTCCTGGCAGTAATTTCTGACCACGCGCACAACTGACCCTCCACATCAACTCACGTCAAGTGAGGTGGCCATGATGTGCATGCAAACGATTAGTTCGAAGCAATTTATTCCAAGCTTAAGACTTACTGTCTGGAGGAAGATGCAGAAAACAAACGGCTAAATAGTTGCAGCTGATCTAAAATTGATTGCTGAAACAGAGTGGGACTTTGCTTAAACACGCCTGGAAAAATGTTGCTTTATTGAGGGTCAAAGGGTCTTTTCAGGTGTCCTTTTAGCGGCCCGGCTAGCTCAGTCGGTAGAGCATGAGACTCTTAATCTCAGGGTCGTGGGTTCGAGCCCCACGTTGGGCGGGGTCTTTTTTGATTATGGCCACACTGGAGAAGATGTGGGACCAACACAAAAACTGCAGAACAACTTGATTTCTTGTACAGCTGAAAATGAAAGTCACTGGGGGACTTTCATAGGGAACACCGAGGGTACTCGGTGTGTCATCTGGAAAGAGGAAAGTGGACAAGGTGATTTGGCGGCAGAACGAGGAACTTCAGGAGTGTATACAGAGAAAAAGGTTAGCTAAGAAGAAGTGGGACACTGCGAGGACTGAAGAGAGTCGACAAGAGTACAGGGAGATGCAGCGTAAGGTGAAGGTAGAGGTGGCAAAGAGCATATGAGGACTTGTATGCTAGGTTGGACACTAAAGAGGGAGAGGTGGATTTGTTCAGGTTGGCCAGACTAAGAGACAGAGATGGGAAGGATGTGCAGCAGGTTAGGGTGATTAACGATAAGGATGAAAATAAATTGACAGGTGCCAGGATTGTGATGGGAAGATGGAAGGAGAACTTTTTAAGAGTTAATCAATGAGGAAAATGAAAGGGAACAAAGAGTAGAAGAGGTGACTGGTGTGGAGCAGGAAGTAGCCAAGATTAGTAAGAGTGAAGTGAGGATGACGTTGAAAAGGATGAAGAGTGGAAAGGCAGCGGGTCCTGATGACATACCTGTGGAGGTATGAAAGTGTCTAGGAGAGGTGGCAGTAGAGTTTCTGACTAGTTTGTTTAACAAGATCTTGGAGAGTGAGAGGAGGGCCGAGGACTGGAGGAGAAGTGTACTGGTGCCCATTTTTAAGAACAAGGGAGATGAGCAGAGCTGTGGCAACTACAGAGGAATAAAGTTGATGAGCCACACAATGAAGTTGTGGGAAATAGTAGTGGAAGCTAGGCTAAGGGCAGAGGTGAGCAATATGGTTTCATGCCTAGAAAGAGTCTAACAGATGAAGTATTTGCTTTGAGGATGCCGATGGAGAAATACAGAGAAGGTCATGGGGAGTTGCATTGTGTCTTCGTAGACTTAGAGAAAGCGTATGACAGGGTGCCGAGAGAGGAGCTGTGGTATTGTATGAGGAATTCTGGAGTGGCAGAGAAGTATGTTACAGTGATGGAGGACATGTATGAAAGCTGTAAGACCGTGGTGAGGTGTGCTGTAGATGTGACAGAGGAGTTCAAGGTGGCGGTGGGTCTGCATCAAGGATCGGCTCTGAGCCCCTTCTTCCTTGCTCTGGTGGCGGACAGGCTGACAGATAAGGTTAGACTGGAATCTCCGTGGACTATGATGTTTGCGGATGGCATTGTGATTTGTAGTGAGAACAGGGAGCTGGTGGAGGAAAATCTAGAGAGATGGAGGTCTGCTCTGGAAAACTGAGATGTGTGTCAATGAGAGGGACCCAGGTGGAACGGTGAGGTTACAGGGGGCAGAGGTGAAGAAGGTGCAGGACTTTAAGTACTTAGGGTCAACGGTTCAGAGCAACGGAGAGTGTGGAAAAGAGATGAAGAGGCGACTGCAATCAGGTTGGAACGGGTGGACAAAAGTGTCAGGTGGGTTGTGTGATAAAAGAGTGTCAGCGAGAATGAAAGGAAGCCACCGTCTCAAGACAGTGGTGAGACCAGCGATGTTCTTCGGCTTAGAGACAGCGGCACTAAAGAAAACACAGGAGGCAGAGCTGGAGGTAGCAGAGCTTAAGATGTTGAGGTTCTCTTTGGGAGTAACGAGGATGGACAGGATCAAGAATGAGGACAAACGGTTAGTTCAAAGCAATATACTCCAAGCCTAAGACTTACTGTCTGGAGGAAGTTGCAGAAAACAACTGGCTAAATAGTTGCAGCTGATGTAAGAGCGATTGCTGAAACAAAGTGGGACTTTGCTCAAAGACGCCTGGAAATATGTTGCTTCATTGAAGAGCAAAGGGTCTTTTCAGGGTCCTCTTTGAGGCCTAGCTAGCTCAGGCAGTAGAGCATGAGAGTTTTAATCTCAGGGTCGTGGGTTCTAGCCCCACGTTATGTGTGGTGCTTTTAATACGGCCACACTGGATAAGATCTGGGACCAACATTAAAACTCCACAAAACCTTGATTTCTTGTACAGCTGAAAATGAAAGTCACTTCCTGCAATTACACACAGTAAAGTAGCCAAATTACAGTCGGCTTTCTCAGGGGAGGTGATTTCACAAATTGGGATATGGAAACCGACTTTACCCGACTAGATACCAGTCGGAGTACCGCAATTTTGTTGTCGTTTATACACGTAACCATGTTTCCAATCAGCTTTCTCCAACTGTGCATAAGCGTAACAAAAGGCTGCAAGCCCTACGATGGATGCTGAGGTTTTCGAAAAAGTAGCAATTCAGAAAATCCAGCTGCAACTGCAGCCAGACTTGGCTACCCGTACAAACGTTTTGCCAAACAATATCGATCATCTAACCAACACTCCAACTGAAACCCACTAAACTCACAAACAAGAGCTTCACTCACTTCATTACACTGTCATAAGTTGCGCAAAGTCCCGACTGACGGCCCTTTCCAGCTGAGACAAAGGTGAGTATTACAACAAATTGAGACTTTCCTCAAGAACACCTCGAGTATGTTGATTGAATTAGAGAATAACAACCTAATGACTTAGTTCCACTGTCCTAAAGAGTCGGCGCCCACCAACGGCTGTCAGGATGGCCGAGCGGTCTAAGGCGCCAGACTCAAGGAAGAACTCCTTCCCCAAAGGGACTTCTGGTCTCCAGTGGAGGCGTGGGTTCAAATCCCACTCCTGACATTACTTTTATCTGCATGTTGCTAATGATTTAGACATATTTGTATTGAACAACTTTGAAAACTTTAACAACTCGTGATTGTCTTTTGTTGCACAAAGCAAAAGACATGGCAACACTATTGCATAATCCTTCTCTACCATATACCATTGTGCTGCTGAGATAATGCTGCCGCAACATTCTTACGAGAATGCACCTCGGGCACTCCTGGCAGTAATTTCTGACCACGCGCACAACTGACCCTCCACATCAACTCACGTCAAGTGAGGTGGCCATGATGTGCATGCAAACGATTAGTTCGAAGCAATTTATTCCAAGCTTAAGACTTACTGTCTGGAGGAAGATGCAGAAAACAAACGGCTAAATAGTTGCAGCTGATCTAAAATTGATTGCTGAAACAGAGTGGGACTTTGCTTAAACACGCCTGGAAAAATGTTGCTTTATTGAGGGTCAAAGGGTCTTTTCAGGTGTCCTTTTAGCGGCCCGGCTAGCGCAGTCGGTAGAGCATGAGACTCTTAATCTCATGGTCGTGGGTTCAAGCCCCACGTTGGGCGGGGTCTTTTTTGATTATGGCCACACTGGAGAAGATGTGGGACCAACACAAAAACTGCAGAACAACTTGATTTCATGTACAGCTGAAAATGAAAGTCACTGGGGGACTTTCATAGGGAACACCGAGGGTACTCGGTGTGTCATCTGGAAAGAGGAAAGTGGACAAGGTGATTTGGCGGCAGAACGAGGAACTTCAGGAGTGTATACAGAGAAAAAGGTTAGCTAAGAAGAAGTGGGACACTGCAAGGACTGAAGAGAGTCGACAAGAGAACAGGGAGATGCAGCGTAAGGTGAAGGTAGAGGTGGCAAAGAGCATATGAGGACTTGTATGCTAGGTTGGACACTAAAGAGGGGGAGGTGGATTTGTTCAGGTTGGCCAGACTAAGAGACACAGATGGGAAGGATGTGCAGCAGGTTAGGGTGATTAATGATAAGGATGGAAATAAATTGACAGATGCCAGGATTGTGATGGGAAGATGGAAGGAGAACTTTTTAAGAGTTAATCAATGAGGAAAATGAAAGGGAACAAAGAGTAGAAGAGGTGACTGGTGTGGAGCAGTAAGTAGCCAAGATTAGTAAGAGTGAAGTGAGGAGGACGTTGAAGAGGATGAAGAGTGGAAAGGCAGCGGGTCCTGATGACATACCTGTGGAGGTATGAAAGTGTCTAGGAGAGGTGGCAGTAGAGTTTCTGACTAGTTTGTTTAACAAGATCTTGGAGAGTGAGAGGAGGGCCGAGGACTGGAGGAGAAGTGTACTGGTGCCCATTTTTAAGAACAAGGGAGATGAGCAGAGCTGTGGCAACTACAGAGGAAGAAAGTTGATGAGCCACACAATGAAGTTGTGGGAAATAGTAGTGGAAGCTAGGCTAAGGGCAGAGGTGAGCAATATGGTTTCATGCCTAGAAAATGTCCAACAGATGAAGTATTTGCTTTGAGGATGCCGATGGAGAAATACAGAGAAGGTCATGGGGAGTTGCATTGTGTCTTCGTAGACTTAGAGAAAGCGTATGACAGGGTGCCGAGAGAGGAGCTGTGGTATTGTATGAGGAATTCTGGAGTGGCAGAGAAGTATGTTAGAGTGATGGAGGACATGTATGAAAGCTGTAAGACTGCAGTGAGGCCCGGCTAGCTCAGGTGGTAGAGCATGAGAGTTTTAATCTCAGGGTCGTGGGTTCGAGCCCCATGTTATGTGTGGTGCTTTTAATACGGCCACACTGGATAAGATCTGGGACCAACACTAAAACTCCACAAAACCTTGATTTCTTGTACAGCTGAAAATGAAAGTCACTTCCTGCAATTACACACAGTAAAGTAGCCAAATTACAGTCGGCTTTCTCAGGGGAGGTGATTTCACAAATTGGGATATGGAAACCGACTTTACCCGACTAGATACCACTCGGAGTACCGCAATTTTGTTGTCGTTTATACACGTAACCAAGTTTCCAATCAGCTTTCTCAAACTGTGCATAAGCGTAACAAAAGGCTGCAAGCCCTACGATGGATGATGAGGTTTTCGAAAAAGTAGCAATTCAGAAAATCGAAAATCGAGGAGAAGTGTACTGGTGCCCATTTTTAAGAACAAGGGAGATGAGCAGAGCTGTGGCAACTACAGAGGAATAAAGTTGATGAGCCACACAATGAAGTTGTGGGAAATAGTAGTGGAAGCTAGGCTAAGGGCAGAGGTGAGCAATATGGTTTCATGCCTAGAAAGAGTCCAACAGATGAAGTATTTGCTTTGAGGATGCCGATGGAGAAATACAGAGAAGGTCATGGGGAGTTGCATTGTGTCTTCGTAGACTTAGAGAAAGCTATTGCATAATCCTTCTCTACCATATACCATTGTGCTGCTGAGATAATGCTGCCGCAACATTCTTACGAGAATGCACCTCGGGCACTCCTGGCAGTAATTTCTGACCACGCGCACAACTGACCCTCTACATCAACTCACGTCAAGTGAGGTGGCCATGATGTGCATGCAAACGATTAGTTCGAAGCAATTTATTCCAAGCCTAAGACTTACTGTCTGGAGGAAGATACAGAAATCAAACGGCTAAATAGTTGCAGCTGATCTAAAAGTGATTGCTGAAACAGAGTGGGACTTTGCTTAAACACGCCTGGAAAAATGTTGCTTTATTGAGGGTCAAAGGGTCTTTTCAGGTGTCCTTTTAGCGGCCCGGCTAGCTCAGTCGGTAGAGCATGAGACTCTTAATCTCAGGGTCGTGGGTTCGAGCCCCACGTTGGGCGGGGTCATTTTTGATTATGGCCACACTGGAGAAGATCTGGGACCAACACAAAAACTGCAGAACAACTTGATTTCTTGTACAGCTGAAAATGAAAGTCACTGGGGGACTTTCATAGGGAACACCGAGGGTACTCGGTGTCTCATCTGGAAAGAGGAAAGTGGACAAGGTGATTTGGCGGCAGAACGAGGAACTTCAGGAGTGTATACAGAGAAAAAGGTTAGCTAAGAAGAAGTGGGACACTGCGAGGACTGAAGAGAGTCGACAAGAGTACCGGGAGATGCAGCGTAAGGTGAAGGAAGAGGTGGCAAAGAGCATATGAGGACTTGTATGCTAGGTTGGACACTAAAGAGGGAGAGGTGGATTTGTTCAGGTTGGCCAGACTAAGAGACAGAGATGGGAAGGATGTGCAGCAGGTTAGGGTGATTAACGATAAGGATGGAAATAAATTGACAGGTGCCAGGATTGTGATGGGAAGATGGAAGGAGAACTTTTTAAGAGTTAATCAATGAGGAAAATGAAAGGGAACAAAGAGTAGAAGAGGTGACTGGTGTGGAGCAGGAAGTAGCCAAGATTAGTAAGAGTGAAGTGAGGAGGATGTTGAAGAGGATGAAGAGTGGAAAGGCAGCGGGTCCTGATGACATACCTGTGGAGGTATGAAAGTGTCTAGGAGAGGTGGCAGTAGAGTTTCTGACTAGTTTGTTTAACAAGATCTTGGAGAGTTAGAGGAGGTTCGAGGACTGGAGGAGAAGTGTACTGGTGCCCATTTTTAAGAACAAGGGAGATGAGCAGAGCTGTGGCAACTACAGAGGAATAAAGTTGATGAGCCACACAATGAAGTTGTGGGAAATAGTAGTGGAAGCTAGGCTAAGGGCAGAGGTGAGCAATATGGTTTCATGCCTAGAAAGAGTCTAACAGATGAAGTATTTGCTTTGAGGATGCCGATGGAGAAATACAGAGAAGGTCATGGGGAGTTGCATTGTGTCTTCGTAGACTTAGAGAAAGCGTATGACAGGGTGCCGAGAGAGGAGCTGTGGTATTGTATGAGGAATTCTGGAGTGGCAGAGAAGTATGTTAGAGTGATGGAGGACATGTATGAAAGCTGTAAGACCGTGGTGAGGTGTGCTGTAGATGTGACAGAGGAGTTCAAGGTGGCGGTGGGTCTGCATCAAGGATCGGCTCTGAGCCCCTTCTTCCTTGCTCTGGTGGCGGACAGGCTGACAGATAAGGTTAGACTGGAATCTCCGTGGACTATGATGTTTGCGGATGGCATTGTGATTTGTAGTGAGAACAGGGAGCTGGTGGAGGAAAATCTAGAGAGATGGAGGTCTGCTCTGGAAAACTGAGATGTGTGTCAATGAGAGGGACCCAGGTGGAACGGTGAGGTTACAGGGGGCAGAGGTGAAGAAGGTGCAGGACTTTAAGTACTTAGGGTCAACGGTTCAGAGCAACGGAGAGTGTGGAAAAGAGATGAAGAGGCGACTGCAATCAGGTTGGAACGGGTGGACAAAAGTGTCAGGTGGGTTGTGTGATAAAAGAGTGTCAGCGAGAATGAAAGGAAGCCACCGTCTCAAGACAGTGGTGAGACCAGCGATGTTCTTCGGCTTAGAGACAGCGGCACTAAAGAAAACACAGGAGGCAGAGCTGGAGGTAGCAGAGCTTAAGATGTTGAGGTTCTCTTTGGGAGTAACGAGGATGGACAGGATCAAGAATGAGGACAAACGGTTAGTTCAAAGCAATATACTCCAAGCCTAAGACTTACTGTCTGGAGGAAGTTGCAGAAAACAACTGGCTAAATAGTTGCAGCTGATGTAAGAGCGATTGCTGAAACAAAGTGGGACTTTGCTCAAAGACGCCTGGAAATATGTTGCTTCATTGAAGGTCAAAGGGTCTTTTCAGGGTCCTCTTTGAGGCCTAGCTAGCTCAGGCAGTAGAGCATGAGAGTTTTAATCTCAGGGTCGTGGGTTCTAGCCCCACGTTATGTGTGGTGCTTTTAATACGGCCACACTGGATAAGATCTGGGACCAACATTAAAACTCCACAAAACCTTGATTTCTTGTACAGCTGAAAATGAAAGTCACTTCCTGCAATTACACACAGTAAAGTAGCCAAATTACAGTCGGCTTTCTCAGGGGAGGTGATTTCACAAATTGGGATATGGAAACCGACTTTACCCGACTAGATACCAGTCGGAGTACCGCAATTTTGTTGTCGTTTATACACGTAACCATGTTTCCAATCAGCTTTCTCCAACTGTGCATAAGCGTAACAAAAGGCTGCAAGCCCTACGATGGATGCTGAGGTTTTCGAAAAAGTAGCAATTCAGAAAATCCAGCTGCAACTGCAGCCAGACTTGGCTACCCGTACAAACGTTTTGCCAAACAATATCGATCATCTAACCAACACTCCAACTGAAACCCACTAAACTCACAAACAAGAGCTTCACTCACTTCATTACACTGTCACAAGTTGCGCAAAGTCCCGACTGACGGCCCTTTCCAGCTGAGACAAAGGTGAGTATTGCAACAAATTGAGACTTTCCTCAAGAACACCTCGAGTATGTTGATTGAATTAGAGAATAACAACCTAATGACTTACTTCCACTGTCCTAAAGAGTCGGCGCCCACCAACGGCTGTCAGGGTGGCCGAGCGGTCTAAAGCGCCAGACTAAAGGAAGAACTCCTTCCCCAAAGGGACTTCTGGTCTCCAGTGGAGGCGTGGGTTCAAATCCCACTCCTGACATTACTTTTATCTGCATGTTGCTAATGATTTAGACATAATTGTATTGAACAACTTTGAAAACTTTAACAACTCGGGATTGTCTTTTGTTGCACAAAGCAAAAGACATGGCAACACTATTGCATAATCCTTCTCTACCATATACCATTGTGCTGCTGAGATAATGCTGCCGCAACATTCTTACGAGAATGCACCTCGGGCACTCCTGGCAGTAATTTCTGACCACGCGCACAACTGACCCTCCACATCAACTCACGTCAAGTGAGGTGGCCATGATGTGCATGCAAACGATTAGTTCGAAGCAATTTATTCCAAGCCTAAGACTTACTGTCTGGAGGAAGATGCAGAAATCAAACGGCTAAATAGTTGCAGCTGATCTAAAAGTGATTGCTGAAACAGAGTGGGACTTTGCTTAAACACGCCTGGAAAATTGTTGCTTTATTGAGGGTCAAAGGGTCTTTTCAGGTGTCCTTTTAGCGGCCCGGCTAGCTCAGTCGGTAGAGCATGAGACTCTTAATCTCAGGGTCGTGGGTTCGAGCCCCACGTTGGGCGGGGACTTTTTTATTATGGCCACACTGGAGAAGATCTGGGACCAACACAAAAACTGCAGAACAACTTGATTTCTTGTACAGCTGAAAATGAAAGTCACTGGGGGACTTTCATAGGGAACACCGAGGGTACTCGGTGTGTCATCTGGAAAGAGGAAAGTGGACAAGGTGATTTGGCAGCAGAACGAGGAACTTCAGGAGTGTATACAGAGAAAAAGGTTAGCTAAGAAGAAGTGGGACACTGCGAGGACTGAAGAGAGTCGACAAGAGTACAGGGAGATGCAGCGTAAGGTGAAGGTAGAGGTGGCAAAGAGCATATGAGGACTTGTATGCTAGGTTGGACACTAAAGAGGGAGGGGTGGATTTGTTCAGGTTGGCCAGACTAAGAGACAGAGATGGGAAGGATTTGCAGCAGGTTAGGGTGATTAATGATAAGGATGGAAATAAATTGACAGGTGCCAGGATTGTGATGGGAAGATGGAAGGAGAACTTTTTAAGAGTTAATCAATGAGGAAAATGAAAGGGAACAAAGAGTAGAAGAGGTGACTGGTGTGGAGCAGGAAGTAGCCAAGATTAGTAAGAGTGAAGTGAGGAGGACGTTGAAGAGGATGAAGAGTGGAAAGGCAGCGGGTCCTGATGACATACCTGTGGAGGTATGAAAGTGTCTAGGAGAGGTGGCAGTAGAGTTTCTGACTAGTTTGTTTAACAAGATCTTGGAGAGTGAGAGGAGGGCCGAGGACTGGAGGAGAAGTGTACTGGTGCCCATTTTTAAGAACAAGGGAGATGAGCAGAGCTGTGGCAACTACAGAGGAATAAAGTTGATGAGCCACACAATGAAGTTGTGGGAAATAGTAGTGGAAGCTAGGCTAAGGGCAGAGGTGAGCAATATGGTTTCATGCCTAGAAAATGTCCAACAGATGAAGTATTTGCTTTGAGGATGCCGATGGAGAAATACAGAGAAGGTCATGGGGAGTTGCATTGTGTCTTCGTAGACTTAGAGAAAGCGTATGACAGGGTGCCGAGAGAGGAGCTGTGGTATTGTATGAGGAATTCTGGAGTGGCAGAGAAGTATGTTAGAGTGATGGAGGACATGTATGAAAGCTGTAAGACCGCAGTGACGCCCGGCTAGCTCAGGTGGTAGAGCATGAGAGTTTTAATCTCAGGGTCGTGGGTTCGAGCCCCATGTTATGTGTGGTGCTCTTAATACGGCCACACTGGATAAGATCTGGGACCAACACTAAAACTCCACAAAACCTTGAATTCTTGTACAGCTGAAAATGAAAGTCACTTCCTGCAATTACACACAGTAAAGTAGCCAAATTACAGTCGGCTTTCTCAGGGGAGGTGATTTCACAAATTGGGATATGGAAACCGACTTTACCCGACTAGATACCACTCGGAGTACCGCAATTTTGTTGTCGTTTATACACGTAACCAAGTTTCCAATCAGCTTTCTCAAACTGTGCATAAGCGTAACAAAAGGCTGCAAGCCCTACGATGGATGATGAGGTTTTCGAAAAAGTAGCAATTCAGAAAATCGAAAATCGAGGAGAAGTGTACTGGTGCCCATTTTTAAGAACAAGGGAGATGAGCAGAGCTGTGGCAACTACAGAGGAGTAAAGTTGATGAGCCACACAATGAAGTTGTGGGAAATAGTAGTGGAAGCTAGGCTAAGGGCAGAGGTGAGCAATATGGTTTCATGCCTAGAAATAGTCCAACAGATGAAGTATTTGCTTTGAGGATGCCGATGGAGAAATACAGAGAAGGTCATGGGGAGTTGCATTGTGTCTTCGTAGACTTAGAGAAAGCGTATGACAGGGTGCCGAGAGAGGAGCTGTGGTATTGTATGAGGAATTCTGGAGTGGCAGAGAAGTATGTTACAGTGATGGAGGACATGTATGAAAGCTGTAAGACCGTGGTGAGGTGTGCTGTAGATGTGACAGAGGAGTTCAAGGTGGCGGTGGGTCTGCATCAAGGATCGGCTCTGAGCCCCTTCTTCCTTGCTCTGGTGGCGGACAGGCTGACAGATAAGGTTAGACTGGAATCTCCGTGGACTATGATGTTTGCGGATGGCATTGTGATTTGTAGTGAGAACAGGGAGCTGGTGGAGGAAAATCTAGAGAGATGGAGGTCTGCTCTGGAAAACTGAGATGTGTGTCAATGAGAGGGACCCAGGTGGAACGGTGAGGTTACAGGGGGCAGAGGTGAAGAAGGTGCAGGACTTTAAGTACTTAGGGTCAACGGTTCAGAGCAACGGAGAGTGTGGAAAAGAGATGAAGAGGCGACTGCAATCAGGTTGGAACGGGTGGACAAAAGTGTCAGGTGGGTTGTGTGATAAAAGAGTGTCAGCGAGAATGAAAGGAAGCCACCGTCTCAAGACAGTGGTGAGACCAGCGATGTTCTTCGGCTTAGAGACAGCGGCACTAAAGAAAACACAGGAGGCAGAGCTCGAGGTAGCAGAGCTTAAGATGTTGAGGTTCTCTTTGGGAGTAACGAGGATGGACAGGATCAAGAATGAGGACAAACGGTTAGTTCAAAGCAATATACTCCAAGCCTAAGACTTACTGTCTGGAGGAAGTTGCAGAAAACAACTGGCTAAATAGTTGCAGCTGATGTAAGAGCGATTGCTGAAACAAAGTGGGACTTTGCTCAAAGACGCCTGGAAATATGTTGCTTCATTGAAGGTCAAAGGGTCTTTTCAGGGTCCTCTTTGAGGCCCAGCTAGCTCAGGCAGTAGAGCATGAGAGTTTTAATCTCAGGGTCGTGGGTTCTAGCCCCACGTTATGTGTGGTGCTTTTAATACGGCCACACTGGATAAGATCTGGGACCAACATTAAAACTCCACAAAACCTTGATTTCTTGTACAGCTGAAAATGAAAGTCACTTCCTGCAATTACACACAGAAAAGTAGCCAAATTACAGTCGGCTTTCTCAGGGGAGGTGATTTCACAAATTGGGATATGGAAACCGACTTTACCCGACTAGATACCAGTCGGAGTACCGCAATTTTGTTGTCGTTTATACACGTAACCATGTTTCCAATCAGCTTTCTCAAACTGTGCATAAGCGTAACAAAAGGCTGCAAGCCCTACGATGGATGCTGAGGTTTTCGAAAAAGTAGCAATTTAGAAAATCCAGCTGTTACTGCAGCCAGACTTGGCTACCCGTACAAACGTTTTGCCAAACAATATCGATCATCTAACCAACAATCCAACTGAAACCCACTAAACTCACAAACAAGAGCTTCACTCACTTAATTACACTGTCATAAGTTGCGCAAAGTCCCGACTGACGGCCCTTTCCAGCTGAGACAAAGGTGAGTATTGCAACAAATTGAGACTTTCCTCAAGAACACCTCGAGTATGTTGATTGAATTAGAGAATAACAACCTAATGACTTACTTCCACTGTCCTAAAGAGTCTGCGCCCACCAACGGCTGTCAGCATGGCCGAGCTGTCTAAGGCGCCAGATTCAAGGAACAACTCCTTCCCCAAAGGGACTTCTGGTCTCCAGTGGAGGCGTGGGTTCAAATCCCACTCCTGACATTACTTTTATCTGCATGTTGCTAATGATTTAGACATAATTGTATTGAACAACTTTGAAAACTTTTACAACTCATGATTGTCTTTTGTTGCACAAAGCAAAAGACATGGCAACACTATTGCATAATCCTTCTCTACCATATACCATTGTGCTGCTGAGATAATGCTGCCGCAACATTCTTACGAGAATGCACCTCGGGCACTCCTGGCAGTAATTTCTGACCACGCGCACAACTGACCCTCCACATCAACTCACGTCAAGTGAGGTGGCCATGATGTGCATGCAAACGATTAGTTCGAAGCAATTTATTCCAAGCCTAAGACTTACTGTCTGGAGGAAGATGCAGAAATCAAACGGCTAAATAGTTGCAGCTGATCTAAAAGTGATTACTGAAACAGAGTGGGACTTTGCTTAACCACGCCTGGAAAAATGTTGCTTTATTGAGGGTCAAAGGGTCTTTTCAGGTGTCCTTTTAGCGGCCCGGCTAGCTCAGTCGGTAGAGCATGAGACTCTTAATCTCAGGGTCGTGGGTTCGAGCCCCACGTTGGGCGGGGTCTTTTTTGATTATGGCCACACTGGAGAAGATCTGGGACCAACACAAAAACTGCAGAACAACTTGATTTCTTGTACAGCTGAAAATGAAAGTCACTGGGGGACTTTCATAGGGAACACCGAGGGTACTCGGTGTGTCATCTGGAAAGAGGAAAGTGGACAAGGTGATTTGGCAGCAGAACGAGGAACTTCAGGAGTGTATACAGAGAAAAAGGTTAGCTAAGAAGAAGTGGGACACTGCGAGGACTGAAGAGAGTCGACAAGAGTACAGGGAGATGCAGCGTAAGGTGAAGGTAGAGGTGGCAAAGAGCATATGAGGACTTGTATGCTAGGTTGGACACTAAAGAGGGAGGGGTGGATTTGTTCAGGTTGGCCAGACTAAGAGACAGAGATGGGAAGGATTTGCAGCAGGTTAGGGTGATTAATGATAAGGATGGAAATAAATTGACAGGTGCCAGGATTGTGATGGGAAGATGGAAGGAGAACTTTTTAAGAGTTAATCAATGAGGAAAATGAAAGGGAACAAAGAGTAGAAGAGGTGACTGGTGTGGAGCAGGAAGTAGCCAAGATTAGTAAGAGTGAAGTGAGGAGGACGTTGAAGAGGATGAAGAGTGGAAAGGCAGCGGGTCCTGATGACATACCTGTGGAGGTATGAAAGTGTCTAGGAGAGGTGGCAGTAGAGTTTCTGACTAGTTTGTTTAACAAGATCTTGGAGAGTGAGAGGAGGGCCGAGGACTGGAGGAGAAGTGTACTGGTGCCCATTTTTAAGAACAAGGGAGATGAGCAGAGCTGTGGCAACTACAGAGGAATAAAGTTGATGAGCCACACAATGAAGTTGTGGGAAATAGTAGTGGAAGCTAGGCTAAGGGCAGAGGTGAGCAATATGGTTTCATGCCTAGAAAGAGTCCAACAGATGAAGTATTTGCTTTGAGGATGCCGATGGAGAAATACAGAGAAGGTCATGGGGAGTTGCATTGTGTCTTCGTAGACTTAGAGAAAGCGTATGACAGGGTGCCGAGAGAGGAGCTGTGGTATTGTATGAGGAATTCTGGAGTGGCAGAGAAGTATGTTAGAGTGATGGAGGACATGTATGAAAGCTGTAAGACCGCGGTGAGGTGTGCTGTAGATGTGACAGAGGAGTTCAAGGTGGCGGTGGGTCTGCATCAAGGATCGGCTCAGAGCCCCTTCTTCCTTGCTCTGGTGGCGGACAGGCTGACAGATGAGGTTAGACTGGAATCTCCGTGGACTATGATGTTTGCGGATGACATTGTGATTTGTAGTGAGAACAGGGAGCAGGTGGAGGAAAATCTAGAGAGATGGAGGTCTGCTCTGGAAAACTGAGATGTGTGTCAATGAGAGGGACCCAGGTGGAACGGTGAGGTTACAGGGGGCAGAGGTGAAGAAGGTGCAGGACTTTAAGTACTTAGGGTCAACGGTTCAGAGCAACGGAGAGTGTGGAAAAGAGGTGAAGAGGCGACTGCAATCAGGTTGGAACGGGTGGACAAAAGTGTCAGGTGGGTTGTGTGATAAAAGAGTGTCAGCGAGAATGAAAGGAAGCCACCGTCTCAAGACAGTGGTGAGACCAGCGATGTTCTTCGGCTTAGAGACAGCGGCACTAAAGAAAACACAGGAGGCAGAGCTGGAGGTAGCAGAGCTTAAGATGTTGAGGTTCTCTTTGGGAGTAACGAGGATGGACAGGATCAAGAATGAGGACAAACGGTTAGTTCAAAGCAATATACTCCAAGCTTAAGACTTACTGTCTGGAGGAAGTTGCAGAAAACAAACGGCTAAATAGTTGCAGCTGATCTAAGAGCGATTAGTGAAATATAGTGGGACTTTGCTCAAAGACGCCTGGAAATATGTTGCTCATTGAAGGTCAAAGGGTCTTTTCAGGGTCCTCTTTGAGGCCCGGCTAGCTCAGGCGGTAGAGCATGTAACTTTTAATCTCAGGGTCGTGGGTTCGAGCCACACGTTATGTGTGGTGCTTTTAATACGGCCACACTGGATAAGATCTGGGACCAACACTGAAACTGCACAAAACCTTGATTTTTTGTACAGGTGAAATTGAAAGTCACTTCCTGCAATTACAGACAGTAAATTAGCCAAATTACAGTCGGCTTTCTCAGGGGAGGTGATTTCACAAATTGGGATATGGAAACCGACTTTACCCGACTAGATACCACTCGGAGTACCGCAATTTTATTGTCGTTTATACACGTAACCATGTTTCCAATCAGCTTTCTCAAACTGTGCATAAGCGTAACAAAAGGCTGCAAGCCCTACGATGGATGCTGAGGTTTTCGAAAAAGTAGCAATTCAGAAAATCCAGCTGCAACTGCAGCCAGACTTGGCTACCCGTACAAACGTTTTGCCAAACAATATCGATCATCTAACCAACACTCCAACTGAAACCCACTAAACTCACAAACAAGAGCTTCACTCACTTCATTACACTGTCATAAGTTGCGCAAAGTCCCGACTGACGGCCCTTTCCAGCTGAGACAAAGGTGAGTATTACAACAAATTGAGACTTTCCTCAAGAACACCTCGAGTATGTTGATTGAATTAGAGAATAACAACCTAATGACTTAGTTCCACTGTCCTAAAGAGCCTGCGCCCACCAACGGCTGTCAGGATGGCCGAGCGGTCTAAGGCCCCAGACTCAAGGAAGAACTCCTTCCCCAAAGGGACTTCTGGTCTCCAGTGGAGGAGTGGGTTCAAATCCCACTCCTGACATTACTTTTATCTGCATGTTGCTAATGATTTAGACATATTTGTATTGAACAACTTTGAAAACTTTAACAACTCGTGATTGTCTTTTGTTGCACAAAGCAAAAGACATGGCAACACTATTGCATAATCCTTCTCTACCATATACCATTGTGCTGCTGAGATAATGCTGCCGCAACATTCTTACGAGAATGCACCTCGGGCACTCCTGGCAGTAATTTCTGACCACGCGCACAACTGACCCTCCACATCAACTCACGTCAAGTGAGGTGGCCATGATGTGCATGCAAACGATTAGTTCGAAGCAATTTATTCCAAGCTTAAGACTTACTGTCTGGAGGAAGATGCAGAAAACAAACGGCTAAATAGTTGCAGCTGATCTAAAATTGATTGCTGAAACAGAGTGGGACTTTGCTTAAACACGCCTGGAAAAATGTTGCTTTATTGAGGGTCAAAGGGTCTTTTCAGGTGTCCTTTTAGCGGCCCGGCTAGCTCAGTCGGTAGAGCATGAGACTCTTAATCTCAGGGTCGTGGGTTCGAGCCCCACGTTGGGCGGGGTCTTTTTTGATTATGGCCACACTGGAGAAGATGTGGGACCAACACAAAAACTGCAGAACAACTTGATTTCTTGTACAGCTGAAAATGAAAGTCACTGGGGGACTTTCATAGGGAACACCGAGGGTACTCGGTGTGTCATCTGGAAAGAGGAAAGTGGACAAGGTGATTTGGCGGCAGAACGAGGAACTTCAGGAGTGTATACAGAGAAAAAGGTTAGCTAAGAAGAAGTGGGACACTGCGAGGACTGAAGAGAGTCGACAAGAGTACAGGGAGATGCAGCGTAAGGTGAAGGTAGAGGTGGCAAAGAGCATATGAGGACTTGTATGCTAGGTTGGACACTAAAGAGGGAGAGGTGGATTTGTTCAGGTTGGCCAGACTAAGAGACAGAGATGGGAAGGATGTGCAGCAGGTTAGGGTGATTAACGATAAGGATGAAAATAAATTGACAGGTGCCAGGATTGTGATGGGAAGATGGAAGGAGAACTTTTTAAGAGTTAATCAATGAGGAAAATGAAAGGGAACAAAGAGTAGAAGAGGTGACTGGTGTGGAGCAGGAAGTAGCCAAGATTAGTAAGAGTGAAGTGAGGATGACGTTGAAAAGGATGAAGAGTGGAAAGGCAGCGGGTCCTGATGACATACCTGTGGAGGTATGAAAGTGTCTAGGAGAGGTGGCAGTAGAGTTTCTGACTAGTTTGTTTAACAAGATCTTGGAGAGTGAGAGGAGGGCCGAGGACTGGAGGAGAAGTGTACTGGTGCCCATTTTTAAGAACAAGGGAGATGAGCAGAGCTGTGGCAACTACAGAGGAATAAAGTTGATGAGCCACACAATGAAGTTGTGGGAAATAGTAGTGGAAGCTAGGCTAAGGGCAGAGGTGAGCAATATGGTTTCATGCCTAGAAAGAGTCTAACAGATGAAGTATTTGCTTTGAGGATGCCGATGGAGAAATACAGAGAAGGTCATGGGGAGTTGCATTGTGTCTTCGTAGACTTAGAGAAAGCGTATGACAGGGTGCCGAGAGAGGAGCTGTGGTATTGTATGAGGAATTCTGGAGTGGCAGAGAAGTATGTTACAGTGATGGAGGACATGTATGAAAGCTGTAAGACCGTGGTGAGGTGTGCTGTAGATGTGACAGAGGAGTTCAAGGTGGCGGTGGGTCTGCATCAAGGATCGGCTCTGAGCCCCTTCTTCCTTGCTCTGGTGGCGGACAGGCTGACAGATAAGGTTAGACTGGAATCTCCGTGGACTATGATGTTTGCGGATGGCATTGTGATTTGTAGTGAGAACAGGGAGCTGGTGGAGGAAAATCTAGAGAGATGGAGGTCTGCTCTGGAAAACTGAGATGTGTGTCAATGAGAGGGACCCAGGTGGAACGGTGAGGTTACAGGGGGCAGAGGTGAAGAAGGTGCAGGACTTTAAGTACTTAGGGTCAACGGTTCAGAGCAACGGAGAGTGTGGAAAAGAGATGAAGAGGCGACTGCAATCAGGTTGGAACGGGTGGACAAAAGT
Source organism: Channa argus (assembly GCF_033026475.1). Lineage (NCBI taxonomy): Eukaryota > Metazoa > Chordata > Actinopteri > Anabantiformes > Channidae > Channa > Channa argus. Next base: position 159,704 of record NW_027125279.1, on the reverse strand, counting down.
GTCAGGTGGGTTGTGTGATAAAAGAGTGTCAGCGAGAATGAAAGGAAGCCACCGTCTCAAGACAGTGGTGAGACCAGCGATGTTCTTCGGCTTAGAGACAGCGGCACTAAAGAAAACACAGGAGGCAGAGCTGGAGGTAGCAGAGCTTAAGATGTTGAGGTTCTCTTTGGGAGTAACGAGGATGGACAGGATCAAGAATGAGGACAAACGGTTAGTTCAAAGCAATATACTCCAAGCCTAAGACTTACTGTCTGGAGGAAGTTGCAGAAAACAACTGGCTAAATAGTTGCAGCTGATGTAAGAGCGATTGCTGAAACAAAGTGGGACTTTGCTCAAAGACGCCTGGAAATATGTTGCTTCATTGAAGGTCAAAGGGTCTTTTCAGGGTCCTCTTTGAGGCCTAGCTAGCTCAGGCAGTAGAGCATGAGAGTTTTAATCTCAGGGTCGTGGGTTCTAGCCCCACGTTATGTGTGGTGCTTTTAATACGGCCACACTGGATAAGATCTGGGACCAACATTAAAACTCCACAAAACCTTGATTTCTTGTACAGCTGAAAATGAAAGTCACTTCCTGCAATTACACACAGTAAAGTAGCCAAATTACAGTCGGCTTTCTCAGGGGAGGTGATTTCACAAATTGGGATATGGAAACCGACTTTACCCGACTAGATACCAGTCGGAGTACCGCAATTTTGTTGTCGTTTATACACGTAACCATGTTTCCAATCAGCTTTCTCCAACTGTGCATAAGCGTAACAAAAGGCTGCAAGCCCTACGATGGATGCTGAGGTTTTCGAAAAAGTAGCAATTCAGAAAATCCAGCTGCAACTGCAGCCAGACTTGGCTACCCGTACAAACGTTTTGCCAAACAATATCGATCATCTAACCAACACTCCAACTGAAACCCACTAAACTCACAAACAAGAGCTTCACTCACTTCATTACACTGTCATAAGTTGCGCAAAGTCCCGACTGACGGCCCTTTCCAGCTGAGACAAAGGTGAGTATTACAACAAATTGAGACTTTCCTCAAGAACACCTTGAGTATGTTGATTGAATTAGAGAATAACAACCTAATGACTTAGTTCCACTGTCCTAAAGAGTCGGCGCCCACCAACGGCTGTCAGGATGGCCGAGCGGTCTAAGGCGCCAGACTCAAGGAAGAACTCCTTCCCCAAAGGGACTTCTGGTCTCCAGTGGAGGCGTGGGTTCAAATCCCACTCCTGACATTACTTTTATCTGCATGTTGCTAATGATTTAGACATATTTGTATTGAACAACTTTGAAAACTTTAACAACTCGTGATTGTCTTTTGTTGCACAAAGCAAAAGACATGGCAACACTATTGCATAATCCTTCTCTACCATATACCATTGTGCTGCTGAGATAATGCTGCCGCAACATTCTTACGAGAATGCACCTCGGGCACTCCTGGCAGTAATTTCTGACCACGCGCACAACTGACCCTCCACATCAACTCACGTCAAGTGAGGTGGCCATGATGTGCATGCAAACGATTAGTTCGAAGCAATTTATTCCAAGCTTAAGACTTACTGTCTGGAGGAAGATGCAGAAAACAAACGGCTAAATAGTTGCAGCTGATCTAAAATTGATTGCTGAAACAGAGTGGGACTTTGCTTAAACACGCCTGGAAAAATGTTGCTTTATTGAGGGTCAAAGGGTCTTTTCAGGTGTCCTTTTAGCGGCCCGGCTAGCTCAGTCGGTAGAGCATGAGACTCTTAATCTCATGGTCGTGGGTTCAAGCCCCACGTTGGGCGGGGCCTTTTTTGATTATGGCCACACTGGAGAAGATCTGGGACCAACACAAAAACTGCAGAACAACTTGATTTCATGTACAGCTGAAAATGAAAGTCACTGGGGGACTTTCATAGGGAACACCGAGGGTACTCGGTGTGTCATCTGGAAAGAGGAAAGTGGACAAGGTGATTTGGCGGCAGAACGAGGAACTTCAGGAGTGTATACAGAGAAAAAGGTTAGCTAAGAAGAAGTGGGACACTGCAAGGACTGAAGAGAGTCGACAAGAGAACAGGGAGATGCAGCGTAAGGTGAAGGTAGAGGTGGCAAAGAGCATATGAGGACTTGTATGCTAGGTTGGACACTAAAGAGGGGGAGGTGGATTTGTTCAGGTTGGCCAGACTAAGAGACACAGATGGGAAGGATGTGCAGCAGGTTAGGGTGATTAATGATAAGGATGGAAATAAATTGACAGATGCCAGGATTGTGATGGGAAGATGGAAGGAGAACTTTTTAAGAGTTAATCAATGAGGAAAATGAAAGGGAACAAAGAGTAGAAGAGGTGACTGGTGTGGAGCAGTAAGTAGCCAAGATTAGTAAGAGTGAAGTGAGGAGGACGTTGAAGAGGATGAAGAGTGGAAAGGCAGCGGGTCCTGATGACATACCTGTGGAGGTATGAAAGTGTCTAGGAGAGGTGGCAGTAGAGTTTCTGACTAGTTTGTTTAACAAGATCTTGGAGAGTGAGAGGAGGGCCGAGGACTGGAGGAGAAGTGTACTGGTGCCCATTTTTAAGAACAAGGGAGATGAGCAGAGCTGTGGCAACTACAGAGGAAGAAAGTTGATGAGCCACACAATGAAGTTGTGGGAAATAGTAGTGGAAGCTAGGCTAAGGGCAGAGGTGAGCAATATGGTTTCATGCCTAGAAAATGTCCAACAGATGAAGTATTTGCTTTGAGGATGCCGATGGAGAAATACAGAGAAGGTCATGGGGAGTTGCATTGTGTCTTCGTAGACTTAGAGAAAGCGTATGACAGGGTGCCGAGAGAGGAGCTGTGGTATTGTATGAGGAATTCTGGAGTGGCAGAGAAGTATGTTAGAGTGATGGAGGACATGTATGAAAGCTGTAAGACTGCAGTGAGGCCCGGCTAGCTCAGGTGGTAGAGCATGAGAGTTTTAATCTCAGGGTCGTGGGTTCGAGCCCCATGTTATGTGTGGTGCTTTTAATACGGCCACACTGGATAAGATCTGGGACCAACACTAAAACTCCACAAAACCTTGATTTCTTGTACAGCTGAAAATGAAAGTCACTTCCTGCAATTACACACAGTAAAGTAGCCAAATTACAGTCGGCTTTCTCAGGGGAGGTGATTTCACAAATTGGGATATGGAAACCGACTTTACCCGACTAGATACCACTCGGAGTACCGCAATTTTGTTGTCGTTTATACACGTAACCAAGTTTCCAATCAGCTTTCTCAAACTGTGCATAAGCGTAACAAAAGGCTGCAAGCCCTACGATGGATGATGAGGTTTTCGAAAAAGTAGCAATTCAGAAAATCGAAAATCGAGGAGAAGTGTACTGGTGCCCATTTTTAAGAACAAGGGAGATGAGCAGAGCTGTGGCAACTACAGAGGAATAAAGTTGATGAGCCACACAATGAAGTTGTGGGAAATAGTAGTGGAAGCTAGGCTAAGGGCAGAGGTGAGCAATATGGTTTCATGCCTAGAAAGAGTCCAACAGATGAAGTATTTGCTTTGAGGATGCCGATGGAGAAATACAGAGAAGGTCATGGGGAGTTGCATTGTGTCTTCGTAGACTTAGAGAAAGCTATTGCATAATCCTTCTCTACCATATACCATTGTGCTGCTGAGATAATGCTGCCGCAACATTCTTACGAGAATGCACCTCGGGCACTCCTGGCAGTAATTTCTGACCACGCGCACAACTGACCCTCTACATCAACTCACGTCAAGTGAGGTGGCCATGATGTGCATGCAAACGATTAGTTCGAAGCAATTTATTCCAAGCCTAAGACTTACTGTCTGGAGGAAGATACAGAAATCAAACGGCTAAATAGTTGCAGCTGATCTAAAAGTGATTGCTGAAACAGAGTGGGACTTTGCTTAAACACGCCTGGAAAAATGTTGCTTTATTGAGGGTCAAAGGGTCTTTTCAGGTGTCCTTTTAGCGGCCCGGCTAGCTCAGTCGGTAGAGCATGAGACTCTTAATCTCAGGGTCGTGGGTTCGAGCCCCACGTTGGGCGGGGTCATTTTTGATTATGGCCACACTGGAGAAGATCTGGGACCAACACAAAAACTGCAGAACAACTTGATTTCTTGTACAGCTGAAAATGAAAGTCACTGGGGGACTTTCATAGGGAACACCGAGGGTACTCGGTGTCTCATCTGGAAAGAGGAAAGTGGACAAGGTGATTTGGCGGCAGAACGAGGAACTTCAGGAGTGTATACAGAGAAAAAGGTTAGCTAAGAAGAAGTGGGACACTGCGAGGACTGAAGAGAGTCGACAAGAGTACCGGGAGATGCAGCGTAAGGTGAAGGAAGAGGTGGCAAAGAGCATATGAGGACTTGTATGCTAGGTTGGACACTAAAGAGGGAGAGGTGGATTTGTTCAGGTTGGCCAGACTAAGAGACAGAGATGGGAAGGATGTGCAGCAGGTTAGGGTGATTAACGATAAGGATGGAAATAAATTGACAGGTGCCAGGATTGTGATGGGAAGATGGAAGGAGAACTTTTTAAGAGTTAATCAATGAGGAAAATGAAAGGGAACAAAGAGTAGAAGAGGTGACTGGTGTGGAGCAGGAAGTAGCCAAGATTAGTAAGAGTGAAGTGAGGAGGATGTTGAAGAGGATGAAGAGTGGAAAGGCAGCGGGTCCTGATGACATACCTGTGGAGGTATGAAAGTGTCTAGGAGAGGTGGCAGTAGAGTTTCTGACTAGTTTGTTTAACAAGATCTTGGAGAGTGAGAGGAGGTTCGAGGACTGGAGGAGAAGTGTACTGGTGCCCATTTTTAAGAACAAGGGAGATGAGCAGAGCTGTGGCAACTACAGAGGAATAAAGTTGATGAGCCACACAATGAAGTTGTGGGAAATAGTAGTGGAAGCTAGGCTAAGGGCAGAGGTGAGCAATATGGTTTCATGCCTAGAAAGAGTCTAACAGATGAAGTATTTGCTTTGAGGATGCCGATGGAGAAATACAGAGAAGGTCATGGGGAGTTGCATTGTGTCTTCGTAGACTTAGAGAAAGCGTATGACAGGGTGCCGAGAGAGGAGCTGTGGTATTGTATGAGGAATTCTGGAGTGGCAGAGAAGTATGTTAGAGTGATGGAGGACATGTATGAAAGCTGTAAGACCGTGGTGAGGTGTGCTGTAGATGTGACAGAGGAGTTCAAGGTGGCGGTGGGTCTGCATCAAGGATCGGCTCTGAGCCCCTTCTTCCTTGCTCTGGTGGCGGACAGGCTGACAGATAAGGTTAGACTGGAATCTCCGTGGACTATGATGTTTGCGGATGGCATTGTGATTTGTAGTGAGAACAGGGAGCTGGTGGAGGAAAATCTAGAGAGATGGAGGTCTGCTCTGGAAAACTGAGATGTGTGTCAATGAGAGGGACCCAGGTGGAACGGTGAGGTTACAGGGGGCAGAGGTGAAGAAGGTGCAGGACTTTAAGTACTTAGGGTCAACGGTTCAGAGCAACGGAGAGTGTGGAAAAGAGATGAAGAGGCGACTGCAATCAGGTTGGAACGGGTGGACAAAAGTGTCAGGTGGGTTGTGTGATAAAAGAGTGTCAGCGAGAATGAAAGGAAGCCACCGTCTCAAGACAGTGGTGAGACCAGCGATGTTCTTCGGCTTAGAGACAGCGGCACTAAAGAAAACACAGGAGGCAGAGCTGGAGGTAGCAGAGCTTAAGATGTTGAGGTTCTCTTTGGGAATAACGAGGATGGACAGGATCAAGAATGAGGACAAACGGTTAGTTCAAAGCAATATACTCCAAGCCTAAGACTTACTGTCTGGAGGAAGTTGCAGAAAACAACTGGCTAAATAGTTGCAGCTGATGTAAGAGCGATTGCTGAAACAAAGTGGGACTTTGCTCAAAGACGCCTGGAAATATGTTGCTTCATTGAAGGTCAAAGGGTCTTTTCAGGGTCCTCTTTGAGGCCTAGCTAGCTCAGGCAGTAGAGCATGAGAGTTTTAATCTCAGGGTCGTGGGTTCTAGCCCCACGTTATGTGTGGTGCTTTTAATACGGCCACACTGGATAAGATCTGGGACCAACATTAAAACTCCACAAAACCTTGATTTCTTGTACAGCTGAAAATGAAAGTCACTTCCTGCAATTACACACAGTAAAGTAGCCAAATTACAGTCGGCTTTCTCAGGGGAGGTGATTTCACAAATTGGGATATGGAAACCGACTTTACCCGACTAGATACCAGTCGGAGTACCGCAATTTTGTTGTCGTTTATACACGTAACCATGTTTCCAATCAGCTTTCTCCAACTGTGCATAAGCGTAACAAAAGGCTGCAAGCCCTACGATGGATGCTGAGGTTTTCGAAAAAGTAGCAATTCAGAAAATCCAGCTGCAACTGCAGCCAGACTTGGCTACCCGTACAAACGTTTTGCCAAACAATATCGATCATCTAACCAACACTCCAACTGAAACCCACTAAACTCACAAACAAGAGCTTCACTCACTTCATTACACTGTCATAAGTTGCGCAAAGTCCCGACTGACGGCCCTTTCCAGCTGAGACAAAGGTGAGTATTACAACAAATTGAGACTTTCCTCAAGAACACCTCGAGTATGTTGATTGAATTAGAGAATAACAACCTAATGACTTACTTCCACTGTCCTAAAGAGTCGGCGCCCACCAACGGCTGTCAGGGTGGCCGAGCGGTCTAAAGCGCCAGACTAAAGGAAGAACTCCTTCCCCAAAGGGACTTCTGGTCTCCAGTGGAGGCGTGGGTTCAAATCCCACTCCTGACATTACTTTTATCTGCATGTTGCTAATGATTTAGACATAATTGTATTGAACAACTTTGAAAACTTTAACAACTCGTGATTGTCTTTTGTTGCACAAAGCAAAAGACATGGCAACACTATTGCATAATCCTTCTCTACCATATACCATTGTGCCGCAACTTTCTTACGAGAATGCACCTCGGGCACTCCTGGCAGTAATTTCTGACCACGCGCACAACTGACCCTCCACATCAACTCACGTCAAGTGAGGTGGCCATGATGTGCATGCAAACGATTAGTTCGAAGCAATTTATTCCAAGCCTAAGACTTACTGTCTGGAGGAAGATGCAGAAATCAAACGGCTAAATAGTTGCAGCTGATCTAAAAGTGATTGCTGAAACAGAGTGGGACTTTGCTTAAACACGCCTGGAAAAATGTTGCTTTATTGAGGGTCAAAGGGTCTTTTCAGGTGTCCTTTTAGAGACCCGGCTAGCTCAGTCGGTAGAGCATGAGACTCTTAATCTCAGGGTCGTGGGTTCGAGCCCCACGTTGGGCGGGGACTTTTTTGATTATGGGCACACTGGAGAAGATCTGGGACCAACACAAAAACTGCAGAACAACTTGATTTCTTGTACAGCTGAAAATGAAAGTCACTGGGGGACTTTCATAGGGAACACCGAGGGTACTCGGTGTGTCATCTGGAAAGAGGAAAGTGGACAAGGTGATTTGGCGGCAGAACGAGGAACTTCAGGAGTGTATACAGAGAAAAAGGTTAGCTAAGAAGAAGTGGGACACTGCGAGGACTGAAGAGAGTCGACAAGAGTACCGGGAGATGCAGCGTAAGGTGAAGGTAGAGGTGGCAAAGAGCATATGAGGACTTGTATGCTAGGTTGGACACTAAAGAGGGAGGGGTGGATTTGTTCAGGTTGGCCAGACTAAGAGACAGAGATGGGAAGGATGTGCAGCAGGTTAGGGTGATTAACGATAAGGATGGAAAAAAATTGACAGGTGCCAGGATTGTGATGGGAAGATGGAAGGAGAACTTTTTAAGAGTTAATCAATGAGGAAAATGAAAGGGAACAAAGAGTAGAAGAGGTGACTGGTGTGGAGCAGGAAGTAGCCAAGATTAGTAAGAGTGAAGTGAGGAGGACGTTGAAGGGGATGAAGAGTGGAAAGGCAGCGGGTCCTGATGACATACCTGTGGAGGTATGAAAGTGTCTAGGAGAGGTGGCAGTAGAGTTTCTGACTAGTTTGTTTAACAAGATCTTGGAGAGTGAGAGGAGGTTCGAGGACTGGAGGAGAAGTGTACTGGTGCCCATTTTTAAGAACAAGGGAGATGAGCAGAGCTGTGGCAACTACAGAGGAAGAAAGTTGATGAGCCACACAATGAAGTTGTGGGAAATAGTAGTGGAAGCTAGGCTAAGGGCAGAGGTGAGCAATATGGTTTCATGCCTAGAAAGAGTCCAACAGATGAAGTATTTGCTTTGAGGATGCCGATGGAGAAATACAGAGAAGGTCATGGGGAGTTGCATTGTGTCTTCGTAGACTTAGAGAAAGCGTATGACAGGGTGCCGAGAGAGGAGCTGTGGTATTGTATGAGGAATTCTGGAGTGGCAGAGAAGTATGTTAGAGTGATGGAGGACATGTATGAAAGCTGTAAGACCGCGGTGAGGTGTGCTGTAGATGTGACAGAGGAGTTCAAGGTGGCGGTGGGTCTGCATCAAGGATCGGCTCAGAGCCCCTTCTTCCTTGCTCTGGTGGCGGACAGGCTGACAGATGAGGTTAGACTGGAATCTCCGTGGACTATGATGTTTGCGGATGACATTGTGATTTGTAGTGAGAACAGGGAGCAGGTGGAGGAAAATCTAGAGAGATGGAGGTCTGCTCTGGAAAACTGAGATGTGTGTCAATGAGAGGGACCCAGGTGGAACGGTGAGGTTACAGGGGGCAGAGGTGAAGAAGGTGCAGGACTTTAAGTACTTAGGGTCAACGGTTCAGAGCAACGGAGAGTGTGGAAAAGAGGTGAAGAGGCGACTGCAATCAGGTTGGAACGGGTGGACAAAAGTGTCAGGTGGGTTGTGTGATAAAAGAGTGTCAGCGAGAATGAAAGGAAGCCACCGTCTCAAGACAGTGGTGAGACCAGCGATGTCCTTCGGCTTAGAGACAGCGGCACTAAAGAAAACACAGGAGGCAGAGCTGGAGGTAGCAGAGCTTAAGATGTTGAGGTTCTCTTTGGGAGTAACGAGGATAGACAGGATCAAGAATGAGGACAAACGGTTAGTTCAAAGCAATATACTCCAAGCTTAAGACTTACTGTCTGGAGGAAGTTGCAGAAAACAAACGGCTAAATAGTTGCAGCTGATCTAAGAGCGATTAGTGAAATATAGTGGGACTTTGCTCAAAGACGCCTGGAAATATGTTGCTCATTGAAGGTCAAAGGGTCTTTTCAGGGTCCTCTTTGAGGCCCGGCTAGCTCAGGCGGTAGAGCATGAGACTTTTAATCTCAGGGTCGTGGGTTCGAGCCACACGTTATGTGTGGTGCTTTTAATACGGCCACACTGGATAAGATCTGGGACCAACACTGAAACTGCACAAAACCTTGATTTTTTGTACAGGTGAAATTGAAAGTCACTTCCTGCAATTACAGACAGTAAATTAGCCAAATTACAGTCGGCTTTCTCAGGGGAGGTGATTTCACAAATTGGGATATGGAAACCGACTTTACCCGACTAGATACCACTCGGAGTACCGCAATTTTATTGTCGTTTATACACGTAACCATGTTTCCAATCAGCTTTCTCAAACTGTGCATAAGCGTAACAAAAGGCTGCAAGCCCTACGATGGATGCTGAGGTTTTCGAAAAAGTAGCAATTCAGAAAATCCAGCTGCAACTGCAGCCAGACTTGGCTACCCGTACAAACGTTTTGCCAAACAATATCGATCATCTAACCAACACTCCAACTGAAACCCACTAAACTCACAAACAAGAGCTTCACTCACTTCATTACACTGTCATAAGTTGCGCAAAGTCCCGACTGACGGCCCTTTCCAGCTGAGACAAAGGTGAGTATTACAACAAATTGAGACTTTCCTCAAGAACACCTCGAGTATGTTGATTGAATTAGAGAATAACAACCTAATGACTTAGTTCCACTGTCCTAAAGAGTCTGCGCCCACCAACGGCTGTCAGGATGGCCGAGCGGTCTAAGGCGCCAGACACAAGGAAGAACTCCTTCCCCAAAGGGACTTCTGGTCTCCAGTGGAGGAGTGGGTTCAAATCCCACTCCTGACATTACTTTTATCTGCATGTTGCTAATGATTTAGACATATTTGTATTGAACAACTTTGAAAACTTTAACAACTCGTGATTGTCTTTTGTTGCACAAAGCAAAAGACATGGCAACACTATTGCATAATCCTTCTCTACCATATACCATTGTGCTGCTGAGATAATGCTGCCGCAACATTCTTACGAGAATGCACCTCGGGCACTCCTGGCAGTAATTTCTGACCACGCGCACAACTGACCCTCCACATCAACTCACGTCAAGTGAGGTGGCCATGATGTGCATGCAAACGATTAGTTCGAAGCAATTTATTCCAAGCTTAAGACTTACTGTCTGGAGGAAGATGCAGAAAACAAACGGCTAAATAGTTGCAGCTGATCTAAAATTGATTGCTGAAACAGAGTGGGACTTTGCTTAAACACGCCTGGAAAAATGTTGCTTTATTGAGGGTCAAAGGGTCTTTTCAGGTGTCCTTTTAGCGGCCCGGCTAGCTCAGTCGGTAGAGCATGAGACTCTTAATCTCAGGGTCGTGGGTTCGAGCCCCACGTTGGGCGGGGTCTTTTTTGATTATGGCCACACTGGAGAAGATGTGGGACCAACACAAAAACTGCAGAACAACTTGATTTCTTGTACAGCTGAAAATGAAAGTCACTGGGGGACTTTCATAGGGAACACCGAGGGTACTCGGTGTGTCATCTGGAAAGAGGAAAGTGGACAAGGTGATTTGGCGGCAGAACGAGGAACTTCAGGAGTGTATACAGAGAAAAAGGTTAGCTAAGAAGAAGTGGGACACTGCGAGGACTGAAGAGAGTCGACAAGAGTACAGGGAGATGCAGCGTAAGGTGAAGGTAGAGGTGGCAAAGAGCATATGAGGACTTGTATGCTAGGTTGGACACTAAAGAGGGAGAGGTGGATTTGTTCAGGTTGGCCAGACTAAGAGACAGAGATGGGAAGGATGTGCAGCAGGTTAGGGTGATTAACGATAAGGATGAAAATAAATTGACAGGTGCCAGGATTGTGATGGGAAGATGGAAGGAGAACTTTTTAAGAGTTAATCAATGAGGAAAATGAAAGGGAACAAAGAGTAGAAGAGGTGACTGGTGTGGAGCAGGAAGTAGCCAAGATTAGTAAGAGTGAAGTGAGGATGACGTTGAAAAGGATGAAGAGTGGAAAGGCAGCGGGTCCTGATGACATACCTGTGGAGGTATGAAAGTGTCTAGGAGAGGTGGCAGTAGAGTTTCTGACTAGTTTGTTTAACAAGATCTTGGAGAGTGAGAGGAGGGCCGAGGACTGGAGGAGAAGTGTACTGGTGCCCATTTTTAAGAACAAGGGAGATGAGCAGAGCTGTGGCAACTACAGAGGAATAAAGTTGATGAGCCACACAATGAAGTTGTGGGAAATAGTAGTGGAAGCTAGGCTAAGGGCAGAGGTGAGCAATATGGTTTCATGCCTAGAAAGAGTCTAACAGATGAAGTATTTGCTTTGAGGATGCCGATGGAGAAATACAGAGAAGGTCATGGGGAGTTGCATTGTGTCTTCGTAGACTTAGAGAAAGCGTATGACAGGGTGCCGAGAGAGGAGCTGTGGTATTGTATGAGGAATTCTGGAGTGGCAGAGAAGTATGTTACAGTGATGGAGGACATGTATGAAAGCTGTAAGACCGTGGTGAGGTGTGCTGTAGATGTGACAGAGGAGTTCAAGGTGGCGGTGGGTCTGCATCAAGGATCGGCTCTGAGCCCCTTCTTCCTTGCTCTGGTGGCGGACAGGCTGACAGATAAGGTTAGACTGGAATCTCCGTGGACTATGATGTTTGCGGATGGCATTGTGATTTGTAGTGAGAACAGGGAGCTGGTGGAGGAAAATCTAGAGAGATGGAGGTCTGCTCTGGAAAACTGAGATGTGTGTCAATGAGAGGGACCCAGGTGGAACGGTGAGGTTACAGGGGGCAGAGGTGAAGAAGGTGCAGGACTTTAAGTACTTAGGGTCAACGGTTCAGAGCAACGGAGAGTGTGGAAAAGAGATGAAGAGGCGACTGCAATCAGGTTGGAACGGGTGGACAAAAGTGTCAGGTGGGTTGTGTGATAAAAGAGTGTCAGCGAGAATGAAAGGAAGCCACCGTCTCAAGACAGTGGTGAGACCAGCGATGTTCTTCGGCTTAGAGACAGCGGCACTAAAGAAAACACAGGAGGCAGAGCTGGAGGTAGCAGAGCTTAAGATGTTGAGGTTCTCTTTGGGAGTAACGAGGATGGACAGGATCAAGAATGAGGACAAACGGTTAGTTCAAAGCAATATACTCCAAGCCTAAGACTTACTGTCTGGAGGAAGTTGCAGAAAACAACTGGCTAAATAGTTGCAGCTGATGTAAGAGCGATTGCTGAAACAAAGTGGGACTTTGCTCAAAGACGCCTGGAAATATGTTGCTTCATTGAAGGTCAAAGGGTCTTTTCAGGGTCCTCTTTGAGGCCTAGCTAGCTCAGGCAGTAGAGCATGAGAGTTTTAATCTCAGGGTCGTGGGTTCTAGCCCCACGTTATGTGTGGTGCTTTTAATACGGCCACACTGGATAAGATCTGGGACCAACATTAAAACTCCACAAAACCTTGATTTCTTGTACAGCTGAAAATGAAAGTCACTTCCTGCAATTACACACAGTAAAGTAGCCAAATTACAGTCGGCTTTCTCAGGGGAGGTGATTTCACAAATTGGGATATGGAAACCGACTTTACCCGACTAGATACCAGTCGGAGTACCGCAATTTTGTTGTCGTTTATACACGTAACCATGTTTCCAATCAGCTTTCTCCAACTGTGCATAAGCGTAACAAAAGGCTGCAAGCCCTACGATGGATGCTGAGGTTTTCGAAAAAGTAGCAATTCAGAAAATCCAGCTGCAACTGCAGCCAGACTTGGCTACCCGTACAAACGTTTTGCCAAACAATATCGATCATCTAACCAACACTCCAACTGAAACCCACTAAACTCACAAACAAGAGCTTCACTCACTTAATTACACTGTCACAAGTTGCGCAAAGTCCCGACTGACGGCCCTTTCCAGCTGAGACAAAGGTGAGTATTGCAACAAATTGAGACTTTCCTCAAGAACACCTCGAGTATGTTGATTGAATTAGAGAATAACAACCTAATGACTTACTTCCACTGTCCTAAAGAGTCGGCGCCCACCAACGGCTGTCAGGGTGGCCGAGCGGTCTAAAGCGCCAGACTAAAGGAAGAACTCCTTCCCCAAAGGGACTTCTGGTCTCCAGTGGAGGCGTGGGTTCAAATCCCACTCCTGACATTACTTTTATCTGCATGTTGCTAATGATTTAGACATAATTGTATTGAACAAATTTGAAAACTTTAACAACTCGGGATTGTCTTTTGTTGCACAAAGCAAAAGACATGGCAACACTATTGCATAATCCTTCTCTACCATATACCATTGTGCTGCTGAGATAATGCTGCCGCAACATTCTTACGAGAATGCACCTCGGGCACTCCTGGCAGTAATTTCTGACCACGCGCACAACTGACCCTCCACATCAACTCACGTCAAGTGAGGTGGCCATGATGTGCATGCAAACGATTAGTTCGAAGCAATTTATTCAAGCCTAAGACTTACTGTCTGGAGGAAGATGCAGAAATCAAACGGCTAAATAGTTGCAGCTGATCTAAAAGTGATTGCTGAAACAGAGTGGGACTTTGCTTAAACACGCCTGGAAAAATGTTGCTTTATTGAGGGTCAAAGGGTCTTTTCAGGTGTCCTTTTAGCGGCCCGGCTAGCTCAGTCGGTAGAGCATGAGACTCTTAATCTCAGGGTCGTGGGTTCGAGCCCCACGTTGGGCGGGGTCTTTTTTGATTATGGCCACACTGGAGAAGATGTGGGACCAACACAAAAACTGCAGAACAACTTGATTTCTTGTACAGCTGAAAATGAAAGTCACTGGGGGACTTTCATAGGGAACACCGAGGGTACTCGGTGTGTCATCTGGAAAGAGGAAAGTGGACAAGGTGATTTGGCGGCAGAACGAGGAACTTCAGGAGTGTATACAGAGAAAAAGGTTAGCTAAGAAGAAGTGGGACACTGCGAGGACTGAAGAGAGTCGACAAGAGTACCGGGAGATGCAGCGTAAGGTGAAGGTAGAGGTGGCAAAGAGCATATGAGGACTTGTATGCTAGGTTGGACACTAAAGAGGGAGGGGTGGATTTGTTCAGGTTGGCCAGACTAAGAGACAGAGATGGGAAGGATGTGCAGCAGGTTAGGGTGATTAACGATAAGGATGGAAAAAAATTGACAGGTGCCAGGATTGTGATGGGAAGATGGAAGGAGAACTTTTTAAGAGTTAATCAATGAGGAAAATGAAAGGGAACAAAGAGTAGAAGAGGTGACTGGTGTGGAGCAGTAAGTAGCCAAGATTAGTAAGAGTGAAGTGAGGAGGACGTTGAAGAGGATGAAGAGTGGAAAGGCAGCGGGTCCTGATGACATACCTGTGGAGGTATAAAAGTGTCTAGGAGAGGTGGCAGTAGAGTTTCTGACTAGTTTGTTTAACAAGATCTTGGAGAGTGAGAGGAGGTTCGAGGACTGGAGGAGAAGTGTACTGGTGCCCATTTTTAAGAACAAGGGAGATGAGCAGAGCTGTGGCAACTACAGAGGAAGAAAGTTGATGAGCCACACAATGAAGTTGTGGGAAATAGTAGTGGAAGCTAGGCTAAGGGCAGAGGTGTTTGGCAGAGAAGTATGTTACAGTGATGGAGGACATGTATGAAAGCTGTAAGACCGCAGTGAGGTGTGCTGTAGATGTGACAGAGGAGTTCAAGGTGGCGGTGGGTCTGCATCAAGGATCGGCTCAGAGCCCCTTCTTCCTTGCTCTGGTGGCGGACAGGCTGACAGATGAGGTTAGACTGGAATCTCCGTGGACTATGATGTTTGCGGATGACATTGTGATTTGTAGTGAGAACAGGGAGCAGGTGGAGGAAAATCTAGAGAGATGGAGGTCTGCTCTGGAAAACTGAGATGTGTGTCAATGAGAGGGACCTAGGTGGAACGGTGAGGTTACAGGGGGCAGAGGTGATGAAGGTGCAGGACTTTAAGTACTTAGGGTCAACGGTTGAGAGCAACGGAGAGTGTGGAAAAGAGTTGAAGAGGCGACTGCAATCAGGTTGGAACGGGTGGACAAAAGTGTCAGGTGTGTTGTGTGATAAAAGAGTGTCAGCGAGAATGAAAGGAAGCCACCGTCTCAAGACAGTGGTGAGACCAGCGATGTTGTTCGGCTTAGAGACAGCGGCACTAAAGAAAACACAGGAGGCAGAGCTGGAGGTAGCAGAGCTTAAGATGTTGAGGTTCTCTTTGGGAGTAACAAAGATGGACAGGATCAAGAATGAGGCTAAACGGTTAGTTCAAAGCAATATACTCCAAGCCTAAGACTTACTGTCTGGAGGACAGTGTAAAAGGACAGTGATTTCACAAATTGGGATATGGAAACCGACTTTACCCGATTAGATACCACTCGGAGTACCGCAATTTTGTTGTCGTTTATACACGTAACCATGTTTCCAATCAGTTTTCTCAAACTGTGCATAAGCGTAACAAAAGGCTGCAAGCCCTACGATGGATGCTGAGGTTTTCGAAAAAGTAGCAATTCAGAAAATCCAGCTGCAACTGCAGCCAGACTTGGCTACCCGTACAAACGTTTTGCCAAACAATATCGATCATCTAACCAACACTCCAACTGAAACCCACTAAACTCACAAACAAGAGCTTCACTCACTTCATTACACTGTCATAAGTTGCGCAAAGTCCCGACTGACGGCCCTTTCCAGCTGAGACAAAGGTGAGTATTACAACAAATTGAGACTTTCCTCAAGAACACCTCGAGTATGTTGATTGAATTAGAGAATAACAACCTAATGACTTAGTTCCACTGTCCTAAAGAGTCGGCGCCCACCAACGGCTGTCAGGATGGCCGAGCGGTCTAAGGCGCCAGACTCAAGGAAGAACTCCTTCCCCAAAGGGACTTCTGGTCTCCAGTGGAGGCGTGGGTTCAAATGCCACTCCTGACATTACTTTTATCTGCATGTTGCTAATGATTTAGACATATTTGTATTGAACAACTTTGAAAACTTTAACAACTCGTGATTGTCTTTTGTTGCACAAAGCAAAAGACATGGCAACACTATTGCATAATCCTTCTCTACCATATACCATTGTGCTGCTGAGATAATGCTGCCGCAACATTCTTACGAGAATGCACCTCGGGCACTCCTGGCAGTAATTTCTGACCACGCGCACAACTGACCCTCCACATCAACTCACGTCAAGTGAGGTGGCCATGATGTGCATGCAAACGATTAGTTCGAAGCAATTTATTCCAAGCTTAAGACTTACTGTCTGGAGGAAGATGCAGAAATCAAACGGCTAAATAGTTGCAGCTGATCTAAAAGTGATTGCTGAAACAGAGTGGGACTTTGCTTAAACACGCCTGGAAAAATGTTGCTTTATTGAGGGTCAAAGGGTCTTTTCAGGTGTCCTTTTAGCGGCCCGGCTAGCTCAGTCGGTAGAGCATGAGACTCTTAATCTCAGGGTCGTGGGTTCGAGCCCCACGTTGGGCGGGGACTTTTTTGATTATGGCCACACTGGAGAAGATCTGGGACCAACACAAAAACTGCAGAACAACTTGATTTCTTGTACAGCTGAAAATGAAAGTCACTGGGGGACTTTCATAGGGAACACCGAGGGTACTCGGTGTGTCATCTGGAAAGAGGAAAGTGGACAAGGTGATTTGGCGGCAGAACGAGGAACTTCAGGAGTGTATACAGAGAAAAAGGTTAGCTAAGAAGAAGTGGGACACTGCGAGGACTGAAGAGAGTCGACAAGAGTACCGGGAGATGCAGCGTAAGGTGAAGGTAGAGGTGGCAAAGAGCATATGAGGACTTGTATGCTAGGTTGGACACTAAAGAGGGAGGGGTGGATTTGTTCAGGTTGGCCAGACTAAGAGACAGAGATGGGAAGGATGTGCAGCAGGTTAGGGTGATTAACGATAAGGATGGAAAAAAATTGACAGGTGCCAGGATTGTGATGGGAAGATGGAAGGAGAACTTTTTAAGAGTTAATCAATGAGGAAAATGAAAGGGAACAAAGAGTAGAAGAGGTGACTGGTGTGGAGCAGTAAGTAGCCAAGATTAGTAAGAGTGAAGTGAGGAGGACGTTGAAGAGGATGAAGAGTGGAAAGGCAGCGGGTCCTGATGACATACCTGTGGAGGTATGAAAGTGTCTAGGAGAGGTGGCAGTAGAGTTTCTGACTAGTTTGTTTAACAAGATCTTGGAGAGTGAGAGGAGGTTCGAGGACTGGAGGAGAAGTGTACTGGTGCCCATTTTTAAGAACAAGGGAGATGAGCAGAGCTGTGGCAACTACAGAGGAAGAAAGTTGATGAGCCACACAATGAAGTTGTGGGAAATAGTAGTGGAAGCTAGGCTAAGGGCAGAGGTGTTTGGCAGAGAAGTATGTTAGAGTGATGGAGGACATGTATGAAAGCTGTAAGACCGCGGTGAGGTGTGCTGTAGATGTGACAGAGGAGTTCAAGGTGGCGGTGGGTCTGCATCAAGGATCGGCTCTGAGCCCCTTCTTCCTAGCTCTGGTGGCGGACAGGCTGACAGATGAGGTTAGACTGGAATCTCCGTGGACTATGATGTTTGCGGATGACATTGTGATTTGTAGTGAGAACAGGGAGCAGGTGGAGGAAAATCTAGAGAGATGGAGGTCTGCTCTGGAAAACTGAGATGTGTGTCAATGAGAGGGACCCAGGTGGAACGGTGAGGTTACAGGGGGCAGAGGTGAAGAAGGTGCAGGACTTTAAGTACTTAGGGTCAACGGTTCAGAGCAACGGAGAGTGTGGAAAAGAGTTGAAGAGGCGACTGCAATCAGGTTGGAACGGGTGGACAAAAGTGTCAGGTGGGTTGTGTGATAAAAGAGTGTCAGCGAGAATGAAAGGAAGCCACCGTCTCAAGACAGTGGTGAGACCAGCGATGTTGTTCGGCTTAGAGACAGCGGCACTAAAGAAAACACAGGAGGCAGAGCTGGAGGTAGCACAGCTTAAGATGTTGAGGTTCTCTTTGGGAGTAACGAGGATGGACAGGATCAAGAATGAGGACAAACGGTTAGTTCAAAGCAATATACTCCAAGCCTAAGACTTATTGTCTGGAGGAAGTTGCAGAAAACAAACGGCTAAATAGTTGCAGCTGATGTAAGAGCGATTGCTGAAACAAAGTGGGACTTTGCTCAAAGACGCCTGGAAATATGTTGCTTCATTGAAGGTCAAAGGGTCTTTTCAGGGTCCTCTTTGAGGCCCGGCTAGCTCAGGCGGTAGAGCATGAGACTTTTAATCTCAGGGTCGTGGGTTCGAGCCCCACGTTATGTGTGGTGCTTTTAATACGGCCACACTGGATAAGATCTGGGACCAACACTAAAACTCCACAAAACCTTGATTTCTTGTACAGCTGAAAATGAAAGTCACTTCCTGCAATTACACACAGTAAAGTAGCCAAATTACAGTCGGCTTTCTCAGGGGAGGTGATTTCACAAATTGGGATATGGAAACCGACTTTACCCGACTAGATACCACTCGGAGTACCGCAATTTTGTTGTCGTTTATACACGTAACCATGTTTCCAATCAGTTTTCTCAAACTGTGCATAAGCGTAACAAAAGGCTGCAAGCCCTACGATGGATGCTGAGGTTTTCGAAAAAGTAGCAATTCAGAAAATCCAGCTGCAACTGCAGCCAGACTTGGCTACCCGTACAAACGTTTTGCCAAACAATATCGATCATCTAACCAACACTCCAACTGAAACCCACTAAACTCACAAACAAGAGCTTCACTCACTTCATTACACTGTCATAAGTTGCGCAAAGTCCCGACTGACGGCCCTTTCCAGCTGAGACAAAGGTGAGTATTACAACAAATTGAGACTTTCCTCAAGAACACCTCGAGTATGTTGATTGAATTAGAGAATAACAACCTAATGACTTAGTTCCACTGTCCTAAAGAGTCGGCGCCCACCAACGGCTGTCAGGATGGCCGAGCGGTCTAAGGCGCCAGACTCAAGGAAGAACTCCTTCCCCAAAGGGACTTCTGGTCTCCAGTGGAGGCGTGGGTTCAAATCCCACTCCTGACATTACTTTTATCTGCTTGTTGCTAATGATTTAGACATATTTGTATTGAACAACTTTGAAAACTTTAACAACTCGTGATTGTCTTTTGTTGCACAAAGCAAAAGACATGGCAACACTATTGCATAATCCTTCTCTACCATATACCATTGTGCTGCTGAGATAATGCTGCCGCAACATTCTTACGAGAATGCACCTCGGGCACTCCTGGCAGTAATTTCTGACCACGCGCACAACTGACCCTCCACATCAACTCACGTCAAGTGAGGTGGCCATGATGTGCATGCAAACGATTAGTTCGAAGCAATTTATTTCAAGCTTAAGACTTACTGTCTGGAGGAAGATGCAGAAAACAAACGACTAAATAGTTGCAGCTGATCTAAAATTGATTGCTGAAACAGAGTGGGACTTTGCTTAAACACGCCAGGAAAAATGTTGCTTTATTGAGGGTCAAAGGGTCTTTTCAGGTGTCCTTGTAGAGGCCCGGCTAGCTCAGTCGGTAGAGCATGAGACTCTTAATCTCAGGGTCGTGGGTTCAAGCCCCACGTTGGGCGGGGTCTTTTTTGATTATGGCCACACTGGAGAAGATCTGGGACCAACACAAAAACTGCAGAACAACTTGATTTCATGTACAGCTGAAAATGAAAATCACTGGGGGACTTTCATAGGGAACACCGAGGGTACTTGGTGTGTCATCTGGAAAGAGGAAAGTGGACAAGGTGATTTGGCGGCAGAACGAGGAACTTCAGGAGTGTATACAGAGAAAAAGGTTAGCTAAGAAGAAGTGGGACACTGCGAGGACTGAAGAGAGTCGACAAGAGTACAGGGAGATGCAGCGTAGGGTGAAGGTAGAGGTGGCAAAGAGCATATGAGGACTTGTATGCTAGGTTGGACACTAAAGAGGGGGAGGTGGATTTGTTCAGGTTGGCCAGACTAAGAGACAGAGATGGGAAGGATGTGCAGCAGGTTAGGGTGATTAACGATAAGGATGGAAATAAATTGACAGATGCCAGGATTGTGATGGGAAGATGGAAGGAGAACTTTTTAAGAGTTAATCAATGAGGAAAATGAAAGGGAACAAAGAGTAGAAGAGGTGACTGGTGTGGAGCAGGAAGTAGCCAAGATTAGTAAGAGTGAAGTGAGGAGGACGTTGAAGAGGATGAAGAGTGGAAAGGCAGCGGGTCCTGATGACATACCTGTGGAGGTATTAAAGTGTCTAGGAGAGGTGGCAGTAGAGTTTCTGACTAGTTTGTTTAACAAGATCTTGGAGAGTGAGAGGAGGGCCGAGGACTGGAGGAGAAGTGTACTGGTGCCCATTTTTAAGAACAAGGGAGATGAGCAGAGCTGTGGCAACTACAGAGGAAGAAAGTTGATGAGCCACACAATGAAGTTGTGGGAAATAGTAGTGGAAGCTAGGCTAAGGGCAGAGGTGAGCAATATGGTTTCATGCCTAGAAAATGTCCAACAGATGAAGTATTTGCTTTGAGGATGCCGATGGAGAAATACAGAGAAGGCCATGGGGAGTTGCATTGTGTCTTCGTAGACTTAGAGAAAGCGTATGACAGGGTGCCGAGAGAGGAGCTGTGGTATTGTATGAGGAATTCTGGAGTGGCAGAGAAGTATGTTAGAGTGATGGAGGACATGTATGAAAGCTGTAAGACCGCGGTGAGGTGTGCTGTAGATGTGACAGAGGAGTTCAAGGTGGCGGTGGGTCTGCATCAAGGATCGGCTCTGAGCCCCTTCTTCCTTGCTCTGGTGGCGGACAGGCTGACAGATGAGGTTAGACTGGGATCTCCGTGGACTATGATGTTTGCGGATGACATTGTGATTTGTAGTGAGAACAGGGAGCAGGTGGAGGAAAATCTAGAGAGATGGAGGTCTGCTCTGGAAAACTGAGATGTGTGTCAATGAGAGGGACCTAGGTGGAACGGTGAGGTTACAGGGGGCAGAGGTGAAGAAGGTGCAGGACTTTAAGTACTTAGGGTCAACGGTTCAGAGCAACGGAGAGTGTGGAAAAGAGTTGAAGAGGCGACTGCAATCAGGTTGGAACGGGTGGACAAAAGTGTCAGGTGGGTTGTGTGATAAAAGAGTGTCAGCGAGAATGAAAGGAAGCCACCGTCTCAAGACAGTGGTGAGACCAGCGATGTTCTTCGGCTTAGAGACAGCGGCACTGAAGAAAACACAGGAGGCAGAGCTGGAGGTAGCAGAGCTTAAGATGTTGAGGTTCTGTTTGGGAGTAACGAGGATGGAAAGGATCAAGAATGAGGACAAACGGTTAGTTCTAAGCAATATACTCCAAGCCTAAGACTTACTGTCTGGAGGAAGTTGCAGAAAACAAACGGCTAAATAGTTGCAGCTGATGTAAGAGCGATTGCTGAAACAAAGTGGGTCTTTGCTCAAAGACGCCTGGAAATATGTTGCTTCATTGAAGGTCAAAGGGTCTTTTCAGGGTCCTCTTTGAGGCCCGGCTAGCTCAGGCGGTAGAGCATGAGAGTTTTAATTTCAGGGTCGTGGGTTCGAGCCCCACGTTATGTGTGGTGTTTTCAATACGGCCACACTGGATAAGATCTGGGACCAACACTAAAACTCCACAAAACCTTGATTTCTTGTACAGCTGAAAATGAAAGTCACTTCCTGCAATTACACACAGTAAAGTAGCCAAATTACAGTCGGCTTTCTCAGGGGAGGTGATTTCACAAATTGGGATATGGAAACCGACTTTACCCGACTAGATACCACTCGGAGTACCGCAATTTTGTTGTCGTTTATACACGTAACCATGTTTCCAATCAGTTTTCTCAAACTGTGCATAAGCGTAACAAAAGGCTGCAAGCCCTACGATGGATGCTGAGGTTTTCGAAAAAGTAGCAATTCAGAAAATCCAGCTGCAACTGCAGCCAGACTTGGCTACCCGTACAAACGTTTTGCCAAACAATATCGATCATCTAACCAACACTCCAACTGAAACCCACTAAACTCACAAACAAGAGCTTCACTCACTTCATTACACTGTCATAAGTTGCGCAAAGTCCCGACTGACGGCCCTTTCCAGCTGAGACAAAGGTGAGTATTACAACAAATTGAGACTTTCCTCAAGAACACCTCGAGTATGTTGATTGAATTAGAGAATAACAACCTAATGACTTAGTTCCACTGTCCTAAAGAGTCGGCGCCCACCAACGGCTGTCAGGATGGCCGAGCGGTCTAAGGCGCCAGACTCAAGGAAGAACTCCTTCCCCAAAGGGACTTCTGGTCTCCAGTGGAGGCGTGGGTTCAAATCCCACTCCTGACATTACTTTTATCTGCATGTTGCTAATGATTTAGACATATTTGTATTGAACAACTTTGAAAACTTTAACAACTCGTGATTGTCTTTTGTTGCACAAAGCAAAAGACATGGCAACACTATTGCATAATCCTTCTCTACCATATACCATTGTGCTGCTGAGATAATGCTGCCGCAACATTCTTACGAGAATGCACCTCGGGCACTCCTGGCAGTAATTTCTGACCACGCGCACAACTGACCCTCCACATCAACTCACGTCAAGTGAGGTGGCCATGATGTGCATGCAAACGATTAGTTCGAAGCAATTTATTCCAAGCCTAAGACTTACTGTCTGGAGGAAGATGCAGAAAACAAACGGCTAAATAGTTGCAGCTGATCTAAAAGTGATTGCTGAAACAGAGTGGGACTTTGCTTAAACACGCCTGGAAAAATGTTGCTTTATTGAGGGTCAAAGGGTCTTTTCAGGTGTCCTTTTAGCGGCCTGGCTAGCTCAGTCGGTAGAGCATGAGACTCTTAATCTCAGGGTCGTGGGTTCGAGCCCCACGTTGGGAGGGGTCTTTTTTGATTATGGCCACACTGGAGAAGATCTGGGACCAACACAAAAACTGCAGAACAACTTGATTTCTTGTACAGCTGAAAATGAAAGTCACTGGGGGACTTTCATAGGGAACACCGAGGGTACTCGGTGTGTCATCTGGAAAGAGAAAAGTGGACAAGGTGATTAGGCGGCAGAACGAGGAACTTCAGGAGTGTATACAGAGAAAAAGGTTAGCTAAGACGAAGTGGGACACTGCGAGGACTGAAGAGAGTCGACAAGAGTACAGGGAGATGCAGCGTAAGGTGAAGGTAGAGGTGGCAAAGAGCATATGAGGACTTGTATGCTAGGTTGGACACTAAAGAGGGAGGGGTGGATTTGTTCAGGTTGGTCAGACTAAGAGACAGAGATGGGAAGGATGTGCAGCAGGTTAGGGTGATTAATGATAAGGATGGAAATAAATTGACAGGTGCCAGGATTGTGATGGGAAGATGGAAGGAGAACTTTTTAAGAGTTAATCAATGAGGAAAATAAAAGGGAACAAAGAGTAGAAGATGTGACTGGTGTGGAGCAGGAAGTAGCCAAGATTAGTAAGAGTGAAGTGAGGAGGACATTGAAGAGGATGAAGAGTGGAAAGGCAGCGGGTCCTGATGACATACCTGTGGAGGTATGAAAGTGTCTAGGAGAGGTGGCAGTAGAGTTTCTGACTAGTTTGTTTAACAAGATCTTGGAGAGTGAAAGGAGGGCTGAGGACTGGAGGAGAAGTGTACTGGTGCCCATTTTTAAGAACAAAGGAGATGAGCAGAGCTGTGGCAACTACAGAGGAATAAAGTTGATGAGCCACACAATGAAGTTGTGGGAAATAGTAGTGGAAGCTAGGCTAAGGGCAGAGGTGAGCAATATGGTTTCATGCCTAGAAAGAGTCCAACAGATGAAGTATTTGCTTTGAGGATGCCGATGGAGAAATACAGAGAAGGTCATGGGGAGTTGCATTGTGTCTTCGTAGACTTAGAGAAAGCGTATGACAGGGTGCCGAGAGAGGAGCTGTGGTATTGTATGAGGAATTCTGGAGTGGCAGAGAAGTATGTTAGAGTGATGGAGGACATGTATGAAAGCTGTAAGACCGCGGTGAGGTGTGCTGTAGATGTGACAGAGGAGTTCAAGGTGGCGGTGGGTCTGCATCAAGGATCGGCTCTGAGCCCCTTCTTCCTAGCTCTGGTGGCGGACAGGCTGACAGATGAGGTTAGACTGGAATCTCCGTGGACTATGATGTTTGCGGATGACATTGTGATTTGTAGTGAGAACAGGGAGCAGGTGGAGGAAAATCTAGAGAGATGGAGGTCTGCTCTGGAAAACTGAGATGTGTGTCAATGAGAGGGACCCAGGTGGAACGGTGAGGTTACAGGGGGCAGAGGTGAAGAAGGTGCAGGACTTTAAGTACTTAGGGTCAACGGTTCAGAGCAACGGAGAGTGTGGAAAAGAGTTGAAGAGGCGACTGCAATACGGTTGGAACGGGTGGAAAAAAGTGTCAGGTGTGTTGTGTGATAAAAGAGTGTCAGCGAGAATGAAAGGAAGCCACCGTCTCAAGACAGTGGTGAGACCAGCGATGTTGTTCGGCTTAGAGACAGCGGCACTAAAGAAAACACAGGAGGCAGAGCTGGAGGTAGCAGAGCTTAAGATGTTGAGGTTCTCTTTGGGAGTAACGAGGATGGACAGGATCAAGAATGAGGACAAACGGTTAGTTCAAAGCAATATACTCCAAGCCTAAGACTTACTGTCTGGAGGAAGTTGCAGAAAACAAACGGCTAAATAGTTGCAGCTGATGTAAGAGCGATTGCTGAAACAAAGTGGGACTTTGCTCAAAGACGCCTGGAAATATGTTGCTTCATTGAAGGTCAAAGGGTCTTTTCAGGGTCCTCTTTGAGGCCCGGCTATCTCAGGCGGTAGAGCATGAGAGTTTTAATCTCAGGGTCGTGGGTTCAAGCCCCACGTTTTGTGTGGTGCTTTTAATACGGCCACACTGGATAAGATCTGGGACCAACACTAAAACGGCACAAAACCTTGATTTCTTGTACAGCTGAAAATGAAAGTCACTTCCTGCAATTACACACAGTAAAGTAGCCAAATTACAGTCGGCTTTCTCAGGGGAGGTGATTTCACAAATTGGGATATGGAAACCGACTTTACCCGACTAGATACCACTCGGAGTACCGCAATTTTGTTGTCGTTTATACACGTAACCAAGTTTCCAATCAGCTTTCTCAAACTGTGCATAAGCGTAACAAAAGGCTGCAAGCCCTACGATGGATGATGAGGTTTTCGAAAAAGTAGCAATTCAGAAAATCGAAAATCGAGGAGAAGTGTACTGGTGCCCATTTTTAAGAACAAGGGAGATGAGCAGAGCTGTGGCAACTACAGAGGAATAAAGTTGATGAGCCACACAATGAAGTTGTGGGAAATAGTAGTGGAAGCTAGGCTAAGGGCAGAGGTGAGCAATATGGTTTAATGCCTAGAAAGAGTCCAACAGATGAAGTATTTGCTTTGAGGATGCCGATGGAGAAATACAGAGAAGGTCATGGGGAGTTGCATTGTGTCTTCGTAGACTTAGAGAAATCGTATGACAGGGTGCCGAGAGAGGAGCTGTGGTATTGTATGAGGAATTCTGGAGTGGCAGAGAAGTATGTTACAGTGATGGAGGACATGTATGAAAGCTGTAAGACCGTGGTGAGGTGTGCTGTAGATGTGACAGAGGAGTTCAAGGTGGCGGTGGGTCTGCATCAAGGATCGGCTCTGAGCCCCTTCTTCCTTGCTCTGGTGGCGGACAGGCTGACAGATGAGGTTAGACTGGGATCTCCGTGGACTATGATGTTTGCGGATGACATTGTGATTTGTAGTGAGAACAGGGAGCAGGTGGAGGAAAATCTAGAGAGATGGAGGTCTGCTCTGGAAAACTGAGATGTGTGTCAATGAGAGGGACCTAAGTGGAACGGTGAGGTTACAGGGGGCAGAGGTGAAGAAGGTGCAGGACTTTAAGTACTTAGGGTCAACGGTTCAGAGCAACGGAGAGTGTGGAAAAGAGTTGAAGAGGCGACTGCAATCAGGTTGGAACGGGTGGACAAAAGTGTCAGGTGGGTTGTGTGATAAAAGAGTGTCAGCGAGAATGAAAGGAAGCCACCGTCTCAAGACAGTGGTGAGACCAGCGATGTTGTTCGGCTTAGAGACAGCGGCACTGAAGAAAACACAGGAGGCAGAGCTGGAGGTAGCAGAGCTTAAGATGTTGAGGTTCTGTTTGGGAGTAACGAGGATGGACAGGATCAAGAATGAGGACAAACGGTTAGTTCTAAGCAATATACTCCAAGCCTAAGACTTACTGTCTGGAGGAAGTTGCAGAAAACAAACGGCTAAATAGTTGCAGCTGATGTAAGAGCGATTGCTGAAACAAAGTGGGTCTTTGCTCAAAGACGCCTGGAAATATGTTGCTTCATTGAAGGTCAAAGGGTCTTTTCAGGGTCCTCTTTGAGGCCCGGCTAGCTCAGGCGGTAGAGCATGAGAGTTTTAATTTCAGGGTCGTGGGTTCGAGCCCCACGTTATGTGTGGTGTTTTCAATACGACCACACTGGATAAGATCTGGGACCAACACTAAAACTCCACAAAACCTTGATTTCTTGTACAGCTGAAAATGAAAGTCACTTCCTGCAATTACACACAGTAAAGTAGCCAAATTACAGTCGGCTTTCTCAGGGGAGGTGATTTCACAAATTGGGATATGGAAACCGACTTTACCCGACTAGATACCACTCGGAGTACCGCAATTTTGTTGTCGTTTATACACGTAACCATGTTTCCAATCAGTTTTCTCAAACTGTGCATAAGCGTAACAAAAGGCTGCAAGCCCTACGATGGATGCTGAGGTTTTCGAAAAAGTAGCAATTCAGAAAATCCAGCTGCAACTGCAGCCAGACTTGGCTACCCGTACAAACGTTTTGCCAAACAATATCGATCATCTAACCAACACTCCAACTGAAACCCACTAAACTCACAAACAAGAGCTTCACTCACTTCATTACACTGTCATAAGTTGCGCAAAGTCCCGACTGACGGCCCTTTCCAGCTGAGACAAAGGTGAGTATTACAACAAATTGAGACTTTCCTCAAGAACACCTCGAGTATGTTGATTGAATTAGAGAATAACAACCTAATGACTTAGTTCCACTCTCCTAAAGAGTCGGCGCCCACCAACGGCTGTCAGGATGGCCGAGCGGTCTAAGGCGCCAGACTCAAGGAAGAACTCCTTCCCCAAAGGGACTTCTGGTCTCCAGTGGAGGCGTGGATTCAAATCCCACTCCTGACATTACTTTTATCTGCATGTTGCTAATGATTTAGACATATTTGTATTGAACAACTTTGAAAACTTTAACAACTCGTGATTGTCTTTTGTTGCACAAAGCAAAAGACATGGCAACACTATTGCATAATCCTTCTCTACCATATACCATTGTGCTGCTGAGATAATGCTGCCGCAACATTCTTACGAGAATGCACCTCGGGCACTCCTGGCAGTAATTTCTGACCACGCGCACAACTGACCCTCCACATCAACTCACGTCAAGTGAGGTGGCCATGATGTGCATGCAAACGATTAGTTCGAAGCAATTTATTCCAAGCCTAAGACTTACTGTCTGGAGGAAGATGCAGAAAACAAACGGCTAAATAGTTGCAGCTGATCTAAAAGTGATTGCTGAAACAGAGTGGGACTTTGCTTAAACACGCCTGGAAAAATGTTGCTTTATTGAGGGTCAAAGGGTCTTTTCAGGTGTCCTTTTAGCGGCCCGGCTAGCTCAGTCGGTAGAGCATGAGACTCTTAATCTCAGGGTCGTGGGTTCGAGCCCCACGTTGGGAGGGGTCTTTTTTGATTATGGCCACACTGGAGAAGATCTGGGACCAACACAAAAACTGCAGAACAACTTGATTTCTTGTACAGCTGAAAATGAAAGTCACTGGGGGACTTTCATAGGGAACACCGAGGGTACTCGGTGTGTCATCTGGAAAGAGAAAAGTGGACAAGGTGATTTGGCGGCAGAACGAGGAACTTCAGGAGTGTATACAGAGAAAAAGGTTAGCTAAGAAGAAGTGGGACACTGCGAGGACTGAAGAGAGTCGACAAGAGTACAGGGAGATGCAGCGTAAGGTGAAGGTAGAGGTGGCAAAAAGCATATGAGGACTTGTATGCTAGGTTGGACACTAAAGAGGGAGGGGTGGATTTGTTCAGGTTGGTCAGACTAAGAGACAGAGATGGGAAGGATGTGCAGCAGGTTAGGGTGATTAATGATAAGGATGGAAATAAATTGACAGGTGCCAGGATTGTGATGGGAAGATGGAAGGAGAACTTTTTAAGAGTTAATCAATGAGGAAAATGAAAGGGAACAAAGAGTAGAAGATGTGACTGGTGTGGAGCAGGAAGTAGCCAAGATTAGTAAGAGTGAAGTGAGGAGGACGTTGAAGAGGATGAAGAGTGGAAAGGCAGCGGGTCCTGATGACATACCTGTGGAGGTATGAAAGTGTCTAGGAGAGGTGGCAGTAGAGTTTCTGACTAGTTTGTTTAACAAGATCTTGGAGAGTGAAAGGAGGGCTGAGGACTGGAGGAGAAGTGTACTGGTGCCCATTTTTAAGAACAAAGGAGATGAGCAGAGCTGTGGCAACTACAGAGGAATAAAGTTGATGAGCCACACAATGAAGTTGTGGGAAATAGTAGTGGAAGCTAGGCTAAGGGCAGAGGTGAGCAATATGGTTTCATGCCTAGAAAGAGTCCAACAGATGAAGTATTTGCTTTGAGGATGCCGATGGAGAAATACAGAGAAGGTCATGGGGAGTTGCATTGTGTCTTCGTAGACTTAGAGAAAGCGTATGACAGGGTGCCGAGAGAGGAGCTGTGGTATTGTATGAGGAATTCTGGAGTGGCAGAGAAGTATGTTAGAGTGATGGAGGACATGTATGAAAGCTGTAAGACCGCGGTGAGGTGTGCTGTAGATGTGACAGAGGAGTTCAAGGTGGCGGTGGGTCTGCATCAAGGATCGGCTCTTAGCCCCTTCTTCATAGCTCTGGTGGCGGACAGGCTGACAGATGAGGTTAGACTGGAATCTCCGTGGACTATGATGTTTGCGGATGACATTGTGATTTGTAGTGAGAACAGGGAGCAGGTGGAGGAAAATCTAGAGAGATGGAGGTCTGCTCTGGAAAACTGAGATGTGTGTCAATGAGAGGGACCCAGGTGGAACGGTGAGGTTACAGGGGGCAGAGGTGAAGAAGGTGCAGGACTTTAAGTACTTAGGGTCAACGGTTCAGAGCAACGGAGAGTGTGGAAAAGAGTTGAAGAGGCGACTGCAATCAGGTTGGAACGGGTGGAAAAAAGTGTCAGGTGTGTTGTGTGATAAAAGAGTGTCAGCGAGAATGAAAGGAAGCCACCGTCTCAAGACAGTGGTGAGACCAGCGATGTTGTTCGGCTTAGAGACAGCGGCACTAAAGAAAACACAGGAGGAAGAGCTGGAGGTAGCAGAGCTTAAGATGTTGAGGTTCTCTTTGGGAGTAACGAGGATGGACAGGATCAAGAATGAGGACAAACGGTTAGTTCAAAGCAATATACTCCAAGCCTAAGACTTACTGTCTGGAGGAAGTTGCAGAAAACAAACGGCTAAATAGTTGCAGCTGATGTAAGAGCGATTGCTGAAACAAAGTGGGACTTTGCTCAAAGACGCCTGGAAATATGTTGCTTCATTGAAGGTCAAAGGGTCTTTTCAGGGTCCTCTTTGAGGCCCGGCTATCTCAGGCGGTAGAGCATGAGAGTTTTAATCTCAGGGTCGTGGGTTCAAGCCCCACGTTTTGTGTGGTGCTTTTAATACGGCCACACTGGATAAGATCTGGGACCAACACTAAAACTCCACAAAACCTTGATTTCTTGTACAGCTGAAAATGAAAGTCACTTCCTGCAATTACACACAGTAAAGTAGCCAAATTACAGTCGGCTTTCTCAGGGGAGGTGATTTCACAAATTGGGATATGGAAACCGACTTTACCCGACTAGATACCACTCGGAGTACCGCAATTTTGTTGTCGTTTATACACGTAACCAAGTTTCCAATCAGCTTTCTCAAACTGTGCATAAGCGTAACAAAAGGCTGCAAGCCCTACGATGGATGATGAGGTTTTCGAAAAAGTAGCAATTCAGAAAATCGAAAATCGAGGAGAAGTGTACTGGTGCCCATTTTTAAGAACAAGGGAGATGAGCAGAGCTGTGGCAACTACAGAGGAATAAAGTTGATGAGCCACACAATGAAGGTGTGGGAAATAGTAGTGGAAGCTAGGCTAAGGGCAGAGGTGAGCAATATGGTTTCATGCCTAGAAAGAGTCCAACAGATGAAGTATTTGCTTTGAGGATGCCGATGGAGAAATACAGAGAAGGTCATGGGGAGTTGCATTGTGTCTTCGTAGACTTAGAGAAATCGTATGACAGGGTGCCGAGAGAGGAGCTGTGGTATTGTATGAGGAATTCTGGAGTGGCAGAGAAGTATGTTACAGTGATGGAGGACATGTATGAAAGCTGTAAGACCGTGGTGAGGTGTGCTGTAGATGTGACAGAGGAGTTCAAGGTGGCGGTGGGTCTGCATCAAGGATCGGCTCTGAGCCCCTTCTTCCTTGCTCTGGTGGCGGACAGGCTGACAGATGAGGTTAGACTGGGATCTCCGTGGACTATGATGTTTGCGGATGACATTGTGATTTGTAGTGAGAACAGGGAGCAGGTGGAGGAAAATCTAGAGAGATGGAGGTCTGCTCTGGAAAACTGAGATGTGTGTCAATGAGAGGGACCTAGGTGGAACGGTGAGGTTACAGGGGGCAGAGGTGAAGAAGGTGCAGGACTTTAAGTACTTAGGGTCAACGGTTCAGAGCAACGGAGAGTGTGGAAAAGAGGTGAAGAGGCGACTGCAATCAGGTTGGAACGGGTGGACAAAAGTGTCAGGTGGGTTGTGTGATAAAAGAGTGTCAGCGAGAATGAAAGGAAGCCACCGTCTCAAGACAGTGGTGAGACCAGCGATGTTGTTCGGCTTAGAGACAGCGGCACTGAAGAAAACACAGGAGGCAGAGCTGGAGGTAGCAGAGCTTAAGATGTTGAGGTTCTGTTTGGGAGTAACGAGGATGGACAGGATCAAGAATGAGGACAAACGGTTAGTTCTAAGCAATATACTCCAAGCCTAAGACTTACTGTCTGGAGGAAGTTGCAGAAAACAAACGGCTAAATAGTTGCAGCTGATGTAAGAGCGATTGCTGAAACAAAGTGGGTCTTTGCTCAAAGACGCCTGGAAATATGTTGCTTCATTGAAGGTCAAAGGGTCTTTTCAGGGTCCTCTTTGAGGCCCGGCTAGCTCAGGCGGTAGAGCATGAGAGTTTTAATTTCAGGGTCGTGGGTTCAAGCCCCACGTTATGTGTGGTGTTTTCAATACGGCCACACTGGATAAGATCTGGGACCAACACTAAAACTCCACAAAACCTTGATTTCTTGTACAGCTGAAAATGAAAGTCACTTCCTGCAATTACACACAGTAAAGTAGCCAAATTACAGTCGGCTTTCTCAAGGGAGGTGATTTCACAAATTGGGATATGGAAACCGACTTTACCCGACTAGATACCACTCGGAGTACCGCAATTTTGTTGTCGTTTATACACGTAACCATGTTTCCAATCAGTTTTCTCAAACTGTGCATAAGCGTAACAAAAGGCTGCAAGCCCTACGATGGATGCTGAGGTTTTCGAAAAAGTAGCAATTCAGAAAATCCAGCTGCAACTGCAGCCAGACTTGGCTACCCGTACAAACGTTTTGCCAAACAATATCGATCATCTAACCAACACTCCAACTGAAACCCACTAAACTCACAAACAAGAGCTTCACTCACTTCATTACACTGTCATAAGTTGCGCAAAGTCCCGACTGACGGCCCTTTCCAGCTGAGACAAAGGTGAGTATTACAACAAATTGAGACTTTCCTCAAGAACACCTCGAGTATGTTGATTGAATTAGAGAATAACAACCTAATGACTTAGTTCCACTGTCCTAAAGAGTCGGCGCCCACCAACGGCTGTCAGGATGGCCGAGCGGTCTAAGGCGCCAGACTCAAGGAAGAACTCCTTCCCCAAAGGGACTTCTGGTCTCCAGTGGAGGCGTGGGTTCAAATCCCACTCCTGACATTACTTTTATCTGCATGTTGCTAATGATTTAGACATATTTGTATTGAACAACTTTGAAAACTTTAACAACTCGTGATTGTCTTTTGTTGCACAAAGCAAAAGACATGGCAACACTATTGCATAATCCTTCTCTACCATATACCATTGTGCTGCTGAGATAATGCTGCCGCAACATTCTTACGAGAATGCACCTCGGGCACTCCTGGCAGTAATTTCTGACCACGCGCACAACTGACCCTCCACATCAACTCACGTCAAGTGAGGTGGCCATGATGTGCATGCAAACGATTAGTTCGAAGCAATTTATTCCAAGCCTAAGACTTACTGTCTGGAGGAAGATGCAGAAAACAAACGGCTAAATAGTTGCAGCTGATCTAAAAGTGATTGCTGAAACAGAGTGGGACTTTGCTTAAACACGCCTGGAAAAATGTTGCTTTTTTGAGGGTCAAAGGGTCTTTTCAGGTGTCCTTTTAGCGGCCCGGCTAGCTCAGTCGGTAGAGCATGAGACTCTTAATCTCAGGGTCGTGGGTTCGAGCCCCACGTTGGGAGGGGTCTTTTTTGATTATGGCCACACTGGAGAAGATCTGGGACCAACACAAAAACTGCAGAACAACTTGATTTCTTGTACAGCTGAAAATGAAAGTCACTGGGGGACTTTCATAGGGAACACCGAGGGTACTCGGTGTGTCATCTGGAAAGAGAAAAGTGGACAAGGTGATTTGGCGGCAGAACGAGGAACTTCAGGAGTGTATACAGAGAAAAAGGTTAGCTAAGAAGAAGTGGGACACTGCGAGGACTGAAGAGAGTCGACAAGAGTACAGGGAGATGCAGCGTAAGGTAAAGGTAGAGGTGGCAAAAAGCATATGAGGACTTGTATGCTAGGTTGGACACTAAAGAGGGAGGGGTGGATTTGTTCAGGTTGGTCAGACTAAGAGACAGAGATGGGAAGGATGTGCAGCAGGTTAGGGTGATTAATGATAAGGATGGAAATAAATTGACAGGTGCCAGGATTGTGATGGGAAGATGGAAGGAGAACTTTTTAAGAGTTAATCAATGAGGAAAATGAAAGGGAACAAAGAGTAGAAGATGTGACTGGTGTGGAGCAGGAAGTAGCCAAGATTAGTAAGAGTGAAGTGAGGAGGACGTTGAAGAGGATGAAGAGTGGAAAGGCAGCGGGTCCTGATGACATACCTGTGGAGGTATGAAAGTGTCTAGGAGAGGTGGCAGTAGAGTTTCTGACTAGTTTGTTTAACAAGATCTTGGAGAGTGAGAGGAGGGCCGAGGACTGGAGGAGAAGTGTACTGGTGCCCATTTTTAAGAACAAGGGAGATGAGCAGAGCTGTGGCAACTACAGAGGAATAAAGTTGATGAGCCACACAATGAAGTTGTGGGAAATAGTAGTGGAAGCTAGGCTAAGGGCAGAGGTGTTTGGCAGAGAAGTATGTTACAGTGATGGAGGACATGTATGAAAGCTGTAAGACCGCAGTGAGGTGTGCTGTAGATGTGACAGAGGAGTTCAAGGTGGCGGTGGGTCTGCATCAAGGATCGGCTCTGAGCCCCTTCTTCCTTGCTCTGGTGGCGGACAGGCTGACAGATGAGG
This sequence comes from Channa argus, assembly GCF_033026475.1. Taxonomy (NCBI): domain Eukaryota; kingdom Metazoa; phylum Chordata; class Actinopteri; order Anabantiformes; family Channidae; genus Channa; species Channa argus. Next base: position 125,865 of record NW_027125279.1, on the reverse strand, counting down.
TTAGACTGGAATCTCCGTGGACTATGATGTTTGCGGATGACATTGTGATTTGTAGTGAGAACAGGGAGCAGGTGGAGGAAAATCTAGAGAGATGGAGGTCTGCTCTGGAAAACTGAGATGTGTGTCAATGAGAGGGACCTAGGTGGAACGGTGAGGTTACAGGGGGCAGAGGTGAAGAAGGTGCAGGACTTTAAGTACTTAGGGTCAACGGTTGAGAGCAACGGAGAGTGTGGAAAAGAGGTGAAGAGGCGACTGCAATCTGGTTGGAACGGGTGGACAAAAGTGTCAGGTGTGTTGTGTGATAAAAGAGTGTCAGCGAGAATGAAAGGAAGCCACCGTCTCAAGACAGTGGTGAGACCAGCGATGTTGTTCGGCTTAGAGACAGCGGCACTAAAGAAAACACAGGAGGCAGAGCTGGAGGTAGCAGAGCTTAAGATGTTGAGGTTCTCTTTGGGAGTAACAAAGATGGACAGGATCAAGAATGAGGCTAAACGGTTAGTTCAAAGCAATATACTCCAAGCCTAAGACTTACTGTCTGGAGGACAGTGTAAAAGGACAGTGATTTCACAAATTGGGATATGGAAACCGACTTTACCCGACTAGATACCACTCGGAGTACCGCAATTTTGTTGTCGTTTATACACGTAACCATGTTTCCAATCAGTTTTCTCAAACTGTGCATAAGCGTAACAAAAGGCTGCAAGCCCTACGATGGATGCTGAGGTTTTCGAAAAAGTAGCAATTCAGAAAATCCAGCTGCAACTGCAGCCAGACTTGGCTACCCGTACAAACGTTTTGCCAAACAATATCGATCATCTAACCAACACTCCAACTGAAACCCACTAAACTCACAAACAAGAGCTTCACTCACTTCATTACACTGTCATAAGTTGCGCAAAGTCCCGACTGACGGCCCTTTCCAGCTGAGACAAAGGTGAGTATTACAACAAATTGAGACTTTCCTCAAGAACACCTCGAGTATGTTGATTGAATTAGAGAATAACAACCTAATGACTTAGTTCCACTGTCCTAAAGAGTCGGCGCCCACCAACGGCTGTCAGGATGGCCGAGCGGTCTAAGGCGCCAGACTCAAGGAAGAACTCCTTCCCCAAAGGGACTTCTGGTCTCCAGTGGAGGCGTGGGTTCAAATCCCACTCCTGACATTACTTTTATCTGCATGTTGCTAATGATTTAGACATATTTGTATTGAACAACTTTGAAAACTTTAACAACTCGTGATTGTCTTTTGTTGCACAAAGCAAAAGACATGGCAACACTATTGCATAATCCTTCTCTACCATATACCATTGTGCTGCTGAGATAATGCTGCCGCAACATTCTTACGAGAATGCACCTCGGGCACTCCTGGCAGTAATTTCTGACCACGCGCACAACTGACCCTCCACATCAACTCACGTCAAGTGAGGTGGCCATGATGTGCATGCAAACGATTAGTTCGAAGCAATTTATTCCAAGCTTAAGACTTACTGTCTGGAGGAAGATGCAGAAAACAAACGGCTAAATAGTTGCAGCTGATCTAAAATTGATTGCTGAAACAGAGTGGGACTTTGCTTAAACACGCCTGGAAAAATGTTGCTTTATTGAGGGTCAAAGGGTCTTTTCAGGTGTCCTTTTAGCGGCCCGGCTAGCTCAGTCGGTAGAGCATGAGACTCTTAATCTCAGGGTCGTGGGTTCAAGCCCCACGTTGGGCGGGGTCTTTTTTGATTATGGCCACACTGGAGAAGATCTGGGACCAACACAAAAACTGCAGAACAACTTGATTTTATGTACAGCTGAAAATGAAAGTCACTGGGGGACTTTCATAGGGAACACCGAGGGTACTCGGTGTGTCATCTGGAAAGAGGAAAGTGGACAAGGTGATTTGGCGGCAGAACGAGGAACTTCAGGAGTGTATACAGAGAAAAAGGTTAGCTAAGAAGAAGTGGGACACTGCGAGGACTGAAGAGAGTCGACAAGAGTACAGGGAGATGCAGCGTAAGGTGAAGGTAGACGTGGCAAAGAGCATATGAGGACTTGTATGCTAGGTTGGACACTAAAGAGGGGGAGGTGGATTTGTTCAGGATAAGAGACACAGATGGGAAGGATGGACAGCAGGTTAGGGTGATTAATGATAAGGATGGAAATAAATTGACAGATGCCAGGATTGTGATGGGAAGATGGAAGGAGAACTTTTTAAGAGTTAATCAATGAGGAAAATGAAAGGGAACAAAGAGTAGAAGAGGTGACTGGTGTGGAGCAGTAAGTAGCCAAGATTAGTAAGAGTGAAGTGAGGAGGACGTTGAAGAGGATGAAGAGTGGAAAGGCAGCGGGTCCTGATGACATACCTGTGGAGGTATGAAAGTGTCTAGGAGAGGTGGCAGTAGAGTTTCTGACTAGTTTGTTTAACAAGATCTTGGAGAGTGAGAGGAGGGCCGAGGACTGGAGGAGAAGTGTACTGGTGCCCATTTTTAAGAACAAGGGAGATGAGCAGAGCTGTGGCAACTACAGAGGAAGAAAGTTGATGAGCCACACAATGAAGTTGTGGGAAATAGTAGTGGAAGCTAGGCTAAGGGCAGAGGTGAGCAATATGGTTTCATGCCTAGAAAATGTCCAACAGATGAAGTATTTGCTTTGAGGATGCCGATGGAGAAATACAGAGAAGGTCATGGGGAGTTGCATTGTGTCTTCGTAGACTTAGAGAAAGCGTATGACAGGGTGCCGAGAGAGGAGCTGTGGTATTGTATGAGGAATTCTGGAGTGGCAGAGAAGTATGTTACAGTGATGGAGGACATGTATGAAAGCTGTAAGACCGCGGTGAGGTGTGCTGTAGATGTGACAGAGGAGTTCAAGGTGGCGGTGGGTCTGCATCAAGGATCGGCTCTGAGCCCCTTCTTCCTAGCTCTGGTGGCGGACAGGCTGACAGATGAGGTTAGACTGGAATCTCCGTGGACTATGATGTTTGCGGATGACATTGTGATTTGTAGTGAGAACAGGGAGCAGGTGGAGGAAAATCTAGAGAGATGGAGGTCTGCTCTGGAAAACTGAGATGTGTGTCAATGAGAGGGACCCAGGTGGAACGGTGAGGTTACAGGGGGCAGAGGTGAAGAAGGTGCAGGACTTTAAGTACTTAGGGTCAGCGGTTCAGAGCAACGGAGAGTGTGGAAAAGAGTTGAAGAGGCGACTGCAATCAGGTTGGAACGGGTGGAAAAAAGTGTCAGGTGTGTTGTGTGATAAAAGAGTGTCAGCGAGAATGAAAGGAAGCCACCGTCTCAAGACAGTGGTGAGACCAGCGATGTTGTTCGGCTTAGAGACAGCGGCACTAAAGAAAACACAGGAGGCAGAGCTGGAGGTAGCAGAGCTTAAGATGTTGAGGTTCTCTTTGGGAGTAACGAGGATGGACAGGATCAAGAATGAGGACAAACGGTTAGTTCAAAGCAATATACTCCAAGCCTAAGACTTACTGTCTGGAGGAAGTTGCAGAAAACAAACGGCTAAATAGTTGCAGCTGATGTAAGAGCGATTGCTGAAACAAAGTGGGACTTTGCTCAAAGACGCCTGGAAATATGTTGCTTCATTGAAGGTCAAAGGGTCTTTTCAGGGTTCTCTTTGAGGCCCGGCTAGCTCAGGTGGTAGAGCATGAGACTTTTAATCTCAGGGTCGTGGGTTCGAGCCCCACGTTATGTGTGGTGCTTTTAATACGGCCACACTGGATAAGATCTGGGACCAACACTAAAACTCCACAAAACCTTGATTTCTTGTACAGCTGAAAATGAAAGTCACTTCCTGCAATTACACACAGTAAAGTAGCCAAATTACAGTCGGCTTTCTCAAGGGAGGTGATTTCACAAATTGGGATATGGAAACCGACTTTACCCGACTAGATACCACTCGGAGTACCGCAATTTTGTTGTCGTTTATACACGTAACCATGTTTCCAATCAGTTTTCTCAAACTGTGCATAAGCGTAACAAAAGGCTGCAAGCCCTACGATGGATGCTGAGGTTTTCGAAAAAGTAGCAATTCAGAAAATCCAGCTGCAACTGCAGCCAGACTTGGCTACCCGTACAAACGTTTTGCCAAACAATATCGATCATCTAACCAACACTCCAACTGAAACCCACTAAACTCACAAACAAGAGCTTCACTCACTTCATTACACTGTCATAAGTTGCGCAAAGTCCCGACTGACGGCCCTTTCCAGCTGAGACAAAGGTGAGTATTACAACAAATTGAGACTTTCCTCAAGAACACCTCGAGTATGTTGATTGAATTAGAGAATAACAACCTAATGACTTAGTTCCACTGTCCTAAAGAGTCGGCGCCCACCAACGGCTGTCAGGATGGCCGAGCGGTCTAAGGCGCCAGACTCAAGGAAGAACTCCTTCCCCAAAGGGACTTCTGGTCTCCAGTGGAGGCGTGGGTTCAAATCCCACTCCTGACATTACTTTTATCTGCATGTTGCTAATGATTTAGACATATTTGTATTGAACAACTTTGAAAACTTTAACAACTCGTGATTGTCTTTTGTTGCACAAAGCAAAAGACATGGCAACACTATTGCATAATCCTTCTCTACCATATACCATTGTGCTGCTGAGATAATGCTGCCGCAACATTCTTACGAGAATGCACCTCGGGCACTCCTGGCAGTAATTTCTGACCACGCGCACAACTGACCCTCCACATCAACTCACGTCAAGTGAGGTGGCCATGATGTGCATGCAAACGATTAGTTCGAAGCAATTTATTCCAAGCCTAAGACTTACTGTCTGGAGGAAGATGCAGAAATCAAACGGCTAAATAGTTGCAGCTGATCTAAAAGTGATTGCTGAAACAGAGTGGGACTTTGCTTAAACACGCCTGGAAAAATGTTGCTTTATTGAGGGTCAAAGGGTCTTTTCAGGTGTCCTTTTAGCGGCCCGGCTAGCTCAGTCGGTAGAGCATGAGACTCTTAATTTCAGGGTCGTGGGTTCGAGCCCCACGTTGGGCGGGGTCTTTTTTGATTATGGCCACACTGGAGAAGATCTGGGACCAACACAAAAACTGCAGAACAACTTGATTTCTTGTACAGCTGAAAATGAAAGTCACTGGGGGACTTTCATAGGGAACACCGAGGGTACTCGGTGTGTCATCTGGAAAGAGGAAAGTGGACAAGGTGATTTGGCGGCAGAACGAGGAACTTCAGGAGTGTATACAGAGAAAAAGGTTAGCTAAGAAGAAGTGGGACACTGCGAGGACTGAAGAGAGTCGACAAGAGTACAGGGAGATGCAGCGTAAGGTGAAGGTAGAGGTGGCAAAGAGCATATGAGGACTTGTATGCTAGGTTGGACACTAAAGAGGGAGAGGTGGATTTGTTCAGGTTGGCCAGACTAAGAGACAGAGATGGGAAGGATTTGCAGCAGGTTAGGGTGATTAATGATAAGGATGGAAATAAATTGACAGGTGCCAGGATTGTGATGAGAAGATGGAAGGAGAACTTTTTAAGAGTTAATCAATGAGGAAAATGAAAGGGAACAAAGAGTAGAAGAGGTGACTGGTGTGGAGCAGGAAGTAGCCAAGATTAGTAAGAGTGAAGTGAGGAGGACGTTGAAGAGGATGAAGAGTGGAAAGGCAGCGGGTCCTGATGATATACCTGTGGAGGTATGAAAGTGTCTAGGAGAGGTGGCAGTAGAGTTTCTGACTAGTTTGTTTAACAAGATCTTGGAGAGTGAGAGGAGGGCCGAGGACTGGAGGAGAAGTGTACTGGTGCCCATTTTTAAGAACAAAGGAGATGAGCAGAGCTGTGGCAACTACAGAGGAATAAAGTTGATGAGCCACACAATGAAGTTGTGGAAAATAGTAGTGGAAGCTAGGCTAAGGGCAGAGGTGAGCAATATGGTTTCATGCCTAGAAAGAGTCCAACAGATGAAGTATTTGCTTTGAGGATGCCGATGGAGAAATACAGAGAAGGTCATGGGGAGTTGCATTGTGTCTTCGTAGACTTAGAGAAAGCGTATGACAGGGTGCCGAGAGAGGAGCTGTGGTATTGTATGAGGAATTCTGGAGTGGCAGAGAAGTATGTTACAGTGATGGAGGACATGTATGAAAGCTGTAAGACCGTGGTGAGGTGTGCTGTAGATGTGACAGAGGAGTTCAAGGTGGCGGTGGGTCTGCATCAAGGATCGGCTCTGAGCCCCTTCTTCCTTGCTTTGGTGGCGGACAGGCTGACAGATAAGGTTAGACTGGAATCTCCGTGGACTATGATGTTTGCGGATGGCATTGTGATTTGTAGTGAGAACAGGGAGCTGGTGGAGGAAAATCTAGAGAGATGGAGGTCTGCTCTGGAAAACTGAGATGTGTGTCAATGAGAGGGACCCAGGTGGAACGGTGAGGTTACAGGGGGCAGAGGTGAAGAAGGTGCAGGACTTTAAGTACTTAGGGTCAACGGTTCAGAGCAACGGAGAGTGTGGAAAAGAGATGAAGAGGCGACTGCAATCAGGTTGGAACGGGTGGACAAAAGTGTCAGGTGGGTTGTGTGATAAAAGAGTGTCAGCGAGAATGAAAGGAAGCCACCGTCTCAAGACAGTGGTGAGACCAGCGATGTTCTTCGGCTTAGAGACAGCGGCACTAAAGAAAACACAGGAGGCAGAGCTCGAGGTAGCAGAGCTTAAGATGTTGAGGTTCTCTTTGGGAGTAACGAGGATGGACAGGATCAAGAATGAGGACAAACGGTTAGTTCAAAGCAATATACTCCAAGCCTAAGACTTACTGTCTGGAGGAAGTTGCAGAAAACAACTGGCTAAATAGTTGCAGCTGATGTAAGAGCGATTGCTGAAACAAAGTGGGACTTTGCTCAAAGACGCCTGGAAATATGTTGCTTCATTGAAGGTCAAAGGGTCTTTTCAGGGTCCTCTTTGAGGCCCAGCTAGCTCAGGCAGTAGAGCATGAGAGTTTTAATCTCAGGGTCGTGGGTTCTAGCCCCACGTTATGTGTGGTGCTTTTAATACGGCCACACTGGATAAGATCTGGGACCAACATTAAAACTCCACAAAACCTTGATTTCTTGTACAGCTGAAAATGAAAGTCACTTCCTGCAATTACACACAGTAAAGTAGCCAAATTACAGTCGGCTTTCTCAGGGGAGGTGATTTCACAAATTGGGATATGGAAACCGACTTTACCCGACTAGATACCAGTCGGAGTACCGCAATTTTGTTGTCGTTTATACACGTAACCATGTTTCCAATCAGCTTTCTCAAACTGTGCATAAGCGTAACAAAAGGCTGCAAGCCCTACGATGGATGCTGAGGTTTTCGAAAAAGTAGCAATTTAGAAAATCCAGCTGTTACTGCAGCCAGACTTGGCTACCCGTACAAACGTTTTGCCAAACAATATCGATCATCTAACCAACAATCCAACTGAAACCCACTAAACTCACAAACAAGAGCTTCACTCACTTAATTACACTGTCATAAGTTGCGCAAAGTCCCGACTGACGGCCCTTTCCAGCTGAGACAAAGGTGAGTATTGCAACAAATTGAGACTTTCCTCAAGAACACCTCGAGTATGTTGATTGAATTAGAGAATAACAACCTAATGACTTACTTCCACTGTCCTAAAGAGTCTGCGCCCACCAACGGCTGTCAGCATGGCCGAGCTGTCTAAGGCGCCAGATTCAAGGAACAACTCCTTCCCCAAAGGGACTTCTGGTCTCCAGTGGAGGCGTGGGTTCAAATCCCACTCCTGACATTACTTTTATCTGCATGTTGCTAATGATTTAGACATAATTGTATTGAACAACTTTGAAAACTTTTACAACTCATGATTGTCTTTTGTTGCACAAAGCAAAAGACATGGCAACACTATTGCATAATCCTTCTCTACCATATACCATTGTGCTGCTGAGATAATGCTGCCGCAACATTCTTACGAGAATGCACCTCGGGCACTCCTGGCAGTAATTTCTGACCACGCGCACAACTGACCCTCCACATCAACTCACGTCAAGTGAGGTGGCCATGATGTGCATGCAAACGATTAGTTCGAAGCAATTTATTCCAAGCCTAAGACTTACTGTCTGGAGGAAGATGCAGAAATCAAACGGCTAAATAGTTGCAGCTGATCTAAAAGTGATTACTGAAACAGAGTGGGACTTTGCTTAACCACGCCTGGAAAAATGTTGCTTTATTGAGGGTCAAAGGGTCTTTTCAGGTGTCCTTTTAGCGGTCCGGCTAGCTCAGTCGGTAGAGCATGAGACTCTTAATCTCAGGGTCGTGGGTTCGAGCCCCACGTTGGGCGGGGTCTTTTTTGATTATGGCCACACTGGAGAAGATCTGGGACCAACACAAAAACTGCAGAACAACTTGATTTCTTGTACAGCTGAAAATGAAAGTCACTGGGGGACTTTCATAGGGAACACCGAGGGTACTCGGTGTGTCATCTGGAAAGAGGAAAGTGGACAAGGTGATTTGGCAGCAGAACGAGGAACTTCAGGAGTGTATACAGAGAAAAAGGTTAGCTAAGAAGAAGTGGGACACTGCGAGGACTGAAGAGAGTCGACAAGAGTACAGGGAGATGCAGCGTAAGGTGAAGGTAGAGGTGGCAAAGAGCATATGAGGACTTGTATGCTAGGTTGGACACTAAAGAGGGAGGGGTGGATTTGTTCAGGTTGGCCAGACTAAGAGACAGAGATGGGAAGGATTTGCAGCAGGTTAGGGTGATTAATGATAAGGATGGAAATAAATTGACAGGTGCCAGGATTGTGATGGGAAGATGGAAGGAGAACTTTTTAAGAGTTAATCAATGAGGAAAATGAAAGGGAACAAAGAGTAGAAGAGGTGACTGGTGTGGAGCAGGAAGTAGCCAAGATTAGTAAGAGTGAAGTGAGGAGGACGTTGAAGAGGATGAAGAGTGGAAAGGCAGCGGGTCCTGATGACATACCTGTGGAGGTATGAAAGTGTCTAGGAGAGGTGGCAGTAGAGTTTCTGACTAGTTTGTTTAACAAGATCTTGGAGAGTGAGAGGAGGGCCGAGGACTGGAGGAGAAGTGTACTGGTGCCCATTTTTAAGAACAAGGGAGATGAGCAGAGCTGTGGCAACTACAGAGGAATAAAGTTGATGAGCCACACAATGAAGTTGTGGGAAATAGTAGTGGAAGCTAGGCTAAGGGCAGAGGTGAGCAATATGGTTTCATGCCTAGAAAGAGTCCAACAGATGAAGTATTTGCTTTGAGGATGCCGATGGAGAAATACAGAGAAGGTCATGGGGAGTTGCATTGTGTCTTCGTAGACTTAGAGAAAGCGTATGACAGGGTGCCGAGAGAGGAGCTGTGGTATTGTATGAGGAATTCTGGAGTGGCAGAGAAGTATGTTAGAGTGATGGAGGACATGTATGAAAGCTGTAAGACCGCGGTGAGGTGTGCTGTAGATGTGACAGAGGAGTTCAAGGTGGCGGTGGGTCTGCATCAAGGATCGGCTCAGAGCCCCTTCTTCCTTGCTCTGGTGGCGGACAGGCTGACAGATGAGGTTAGACTGGAATCTCCGTGGACTATGATGTTTGCGGATGACATTGTGATTTGTAGTGAGAACAGGGAGCAGGTGGAGGAAAATCTAGAGAGATGGAGGTCTGCTCTGGAAAACTGAGATGTGTGTCAATGAGAGGGACCCAGGTGGAACGGTGAGGTTACAGGGGGCAGAGGTGAAGAAGGTGCAGGACTTTAAGTACTTAGGGTCAACGGTTCAGAGCAACGGAGAGTGTGGAAAAGAGGTGAAGAGGCGACTGCAATCAGGTTGGAACGGGTGGACAAAAGTGTCAGGTGGGTTGTGTGATAAAAGAGTGTCAGCGAGAATGAAAGGAAGCCACCGTCTCAAGACAGTGGTGAGACCAGCGATGTTCTTCGGCTTAGAGACAGCGGCACTAAAGAAAACACAGGAGGCAGAGCTGGAGGTAGCAGAGCTTAAGATGTTGAGGTTCTCTTTGGGAGTAACGAGGATGGACAGGATCAAGAATGAGGACAAACGGTTAGTTCAAAGCAATATACTCCAAGCTTAAGACTTACTGTCTGGAGGAAGTTGCAGAAAACAAACGGCTAAATAGTTGCAGCTGATCTAAGAGCGATTAGTGAAATATAGTGGGACTTTGCTCAAAGACGCCTGGAAATATGTTGCTCATTGAAGGTCAAAGGGTCTTTTCAGGGTCCTCTTTGAGGCCCGGCTAGCTCAGGCGGTAGAGCATGAGACTTTTAATCTCAGGGTCGTGGGTTCGAGCCACACGTTATGTGTGGTGCTTTTAATACGGCCACACTGGATAAGATCTGGGACCAACACTGAAACTGCACAAAACCTTGATTTTTTGTACAGGTGAAATTGAAAGTCACTTCCTGCAATTACAGACAGTAAATTAGCCAAATTACAGTCGGCTTTCTCAGGGGAGGTGATTTCACAAATTGGGATATGGAAACCGACTTTACCCGACTAGATACCACTCGGAGTACCGCAATTTTATTGTCGTTTATACACGTAACCATGTTTCCAATCAGCTTTCTCAAACTGTGCATAAGCGTAACAAAAGGCTGCAAGCCCTACGATGGATGCTGAGGTTTTCGAAAAAGTAGCAATTCAGAAAATCCAGCTGCAACTGCAGCCAGACTTGGCTACCCGTACAAACGTTTTGCCAAACAATATCGATCATCTAACCAACACTCCAACTGAAACCCACTAAACTCACAAACAAGAGCTTCACTCACTTCATTACACTGTCATAAGTTGCGCAAAGTCCCGACTGACGGCCCTTTCCAGCTGAGACAAAGGTGAGTATTACAACAAATTGAGACTTTCCTCAAGAACACCTCGAGTATGTTGATTGAATTAGAGAATAACAACCTAATGACTTAGTTCCACTGTCCTAAAGAGTCTGCGCCCACCAACGGCTGTCAGGATGGCCGAGCGGTCTAAGGCGCCAGACTCAAGGAAGAACTCCTTCCCCAAAGGGACTTCTGGTCTCCAGTGGAGGAGTGGGTTCAAATCCCACTCCTGACATTACTTTTATCTGCATGTTGCTAATGATTTAGACATATTTGTATTGAACAACTTTGAAAACTTTAACAACTCGTGATTGTCTTTTGTTGCACAAAGCAAAAGACATGGCAACACTATTGCATAATCCTTCTCTACCATATACCATTGTGCTGCTGAGATAATGCTGCCGCAACATTCTTACGAGAATGCACCTCGGGCACTCCTGGCAGTAATTTCTGACCACGCGCACAACTGACCCTCCACATCAACTCACGTCAAGTGAGGTGGCCATGATGTGCATGCAAACGATTAGTTCGAAGCAATTTATTCCAAGCTTAAGACTTACTGTCTGGAGGAAGATGCAGAAAACAAACGGCTAAATAGTTGCAGCTGATCTAAAATTGATTGCTGAAACAGAGTGGGACTTTGCTTAAACACGCCTGGAAAAATGTTGCTTTATTGAGGGTCAAAGGGTCTTTTCAGGTGTCCTTTTAGCGGCCCGGCTAGCTCAGTCGGTAGAGCATGAGACTCTTAATCTCAGGGTCGTGGGTTCGAGCCCCACGTTGGGCGGGGTCTTTTTTGATTATGGCCACACTGGAGAAGATGTGGGACCAACACAAAAACTGCAGAACAACTTGATTTCTTGTACAGCTGAAAATGAAAGTCACTGGGGGACTTTCATAGGGAACACCGAGGGTACTCGGTGTGTCATCTGGAAAGAGGAAAGTGGACAAGGTGATTTGGCGGCAGAACGAGGAACTTCAGGAGTGTATACAGAGAAAAAGGTTAGCTAAGAAGAAGTGGGACACTGCGAGGACTGAAGAGAGTCGACAAGAGTACAGGGAGATGCAGCGTAAGGTGAAGGTAGAGGTGGCAAAGAGCATATGAGGACTTGTATGCTAGGTTGGACACTAAAGAGGGAGAGGTGGATTTGTTCAGGTTGGCCAGACTAAGAGACAGAGATGGGAAGGATGTGCAGCAGGTTAGGGTGATTAACGATAAGGATGAAAATAAATTGACAGGTGCCAGGATTGTGATGGGAAGATGGAAGGAGAACTTTTTAAGAGTTAATCAATGAGGAAAATGAAAGGGAACAAAGAGTAGAAGAGGTGACTGGTGTGGAGCAGGAAGTAGCCAAGATTAGTAAGAGTGAAGTGAGGATGACGTTGAAAAGGATGAAGAGTGGAAAGGCAGCGGGTCCTGATGACATACCTGTGGAGGTATGAAAGTGTCTAGGAGAGGTGGCAGTAGAGTTTCTGACTAGTTTGTTTAACAAGATCTTGGAGAGTGAGAGGAGGGCCGAGGACTGGAGGAGAAGTGTACTGGTGCCCATTTTTAAGAACAAGGGAGATGAGCAGAGCTGTGGCAACTACAGAGGAAGAAAGTTGATGAGCCACACAATGAAGTTGTGGGAAATAGTAGTGGAAGCTAGGCTAAGGGCAGAGGTGAGCAATATGGTTTCATGCCTAGAAAATGTCCAACAGATGAAGTATTTGCTTTGAGGATGCCGATGGAGAAATACAGAGAAGGTCATGGGGAGTTGCATTGTGTCTTCGTAGACTTAGAGAAAGCGTATGACAGGGTGCCGAGAGAGGAGCTGTGGTATTGTATGAGGAATTCTGGAGTGGCAGAGAAGTATGTTAGAGTGATGGAGGACATGTATGAAAGCTGTAAGACCGCAGTGACGCCCGGCTAGCTCAGGTGGTAGAGCATGAGAGTTTTAATCTCAGGGTCGTGGGTTCGAGCCCCATGTTATGTGTGGTGCTCTTAATACGGCCACACTGGATAAGATCTGGGACCAACACTAAAACTCCACAAAACCTTGAATTCTTGTACAGCTGAAAATGAAAGTCACTTCCTGCAATTACACACAGTAAAGTAGCCAAATTACAGTCGGCTTTCTCAGGGGAGGTGATTTCACAAATTGGGATATGGAAACCGACTTTACCCGACTAGATACCACTCGGAGTACCGCAATTTTGTTGTCGTTTATACACGTAACCAAGTTTCCAATCAGCTTTCTCAAACTGTGCATAAGCGTAACAAAAGGCTGCAAGCCCTACGATGGATGATGAGGTTTTCGAAAAAGTAGCAATTCAGAAAATCGAAAATCGAGGAGAAGTGTACTGGTGCCCATTTTTAAGAACAAGGGAGATGAGCAGAGCTGTGGCAACTACAGAGGAGTAAAGTTGATGAGCCACACAATGAAGTTGTGGGAAATAGTAGTGGAAGCTAGGCTAAGGGCAGAGGTGAGCAATATGGTTTCATGCCTAGAAATAGTCCAACAGATGAAGTATTTGCTTTGAGGATGCCGATGGAGAAATACAGAGAAGGTCATGGGGAGTTGCATTGTGTCTTCGTAGACTTAGAGAAAGCGTATGACAGGGTGCCGAGAGAGGAGCTGTGGTATTGTATGAGGAATTCTGGAGTGGCAGAGAAGTATGTTACAGTGATGGAGGACATGTATGAAAGCTGTAAGACCGTGGTGAGGTGTGCTGTAGATGTGACAGAGGAGTTCAAGGTGGCGGTGGGTCTGCATCAAGGATCGGCTCTGAGCCCCTTCTTCCTTGCTCTGGTGGCGGACAGGCTGACAGATAAGGTTAGACTGGAATCTCCGTGGACTATGATGTTTGCGGATGGCATTGTGATTTGTAGTGAGAACAGGGAGCTGGTGGAGGAAAATCTAGAGAGATGGAGGTCTGCTCTGGAAAACTGAGATGTGTGTCAATGAGAGGGACCCAGGTGGAACGGTGAGGTTACAGGGGGCAGAGGTGAAGAAGGTGCAGGACTTTAAGTACTTAGGGTCAACGGTTCAGAGCAACGGAGAGTGTGGAAAAGAGATGAAGAGGCGACTGCAATCAGGTTGGAACGGGTGGACAAAAGTGTCAGGTGGGTTGTGTGATAAAAGAGTGTCAGCGAGAATGAAAGGAAGCCACCGTCTCAAGACAGTGGTGAGACCAGCGATGTTCTTCGGCTTAGAGACAGCGGCACTAAAGAAAACACAGGAGGCAGAGCTCGAGGTAGCAGAGCTTAAGATGTTGAGGTTCTCTTTGGGAGTAACGAGGATGGACAGGATCAAGAATGAGGACAAACGGTTAGTTCAAAGCAATATACTCCAAGCCTAAGACTTACTGTCTGGAGGAAGTTGCAGAAAACAACTGGCTAAATAGTTGCAGCTGATGTAAGAGCGATTGCTGAAACAAAGTGGGACTTTGCTCAAAGACGCCTGGAAATATGTTGCTTCATTGAAGGTCAAAGGGTCTTTTCAGGGTCCTCTTTGAGGCCCAGCTAGCTCAGGCAGTAGAGCATGAGAGTTTTAATCTCAGGGTCGTGGGTTCTAGCCCCACGTTATGTGTGGTGCTTTTAATACGGCCACACTGGATAAGATCTGGGACCAACATTAAAACTCCACAAAACCTTGATTTCTTGTACAGCTGAAAATGAAAGTCACTTCCTGCAATTACACACAGTAAAGTAGCCAAATTACAGTCGGCTTTCTCAGGGGAGGTGATTTCACAAATTGGGATATGGAAACCGACTTTACCCGACTAGATACCAGTCGGAGTACCGCAATTTTGTTGTCGTTTATACACGTAACCATGTTTCCAATCAGCTTTCTCAAACTGTGCATAAGCGTAACAAAAGGCTGCAAGCCCTACGATGGATGCTGAGGTTTTCGAAAAAGTAGCAATTTAGAAAATCCAGCTGTTACTGCAGCCAGACTTGGCTACCCGTACAAACGTTTTGCCAAACAATATCGATCATCTAACCAACAATCCAACTGAAACCCACTAAACTCACAAACAAGAGCTTCACTCACTTAATTACACTGTCATAAGTTGCGCAAAGTCCCGACTGACGGCCCTTTCCAGCTGAGACAAAGGTGAGTATTGCAACAAATTGAGACTTTCCTCAAGAACACCTCGAGTATGTTGATTGAATTAGAGAATAACAACCTAATGACTTACTTCCACTGTCCTAAAGAGTCTGCGCCCACCAACGGCTGTCAGCATGGCCGAGCTGTCTAAGGCGCCAGATTCAAGGAACAACTCCTTCCCCAAAGGGACTTCTGGTCTCCAGTGGAGGCGTGGGTTCAAATCCCACTCCTGACATTACTTTTATCTGCATGTTGCTAATGATTTAGACATAATTGTATTGAACAACTTTCAAAACTTTTACAACTCATGATTGTCTTTTGTTGCACAAAGCAAAAGACATGGCAACACTATTGCATAATCCTTCTCTACCATATACCATTGTGCTGCTGAGATAATGCTGCCGCAACATTCTTACGAGAATGCACCTCGGGCACTCCTGGCAGTAATTTCTGACCACGCGCACAACTGACCCTCCACATCAACTCACGTCAAGTGAGGTGGCCATGATGTGCATGCAAACGATTAGTTCGAAGCAATTTATTCCAAGCCTAAGACTTACTGTCTGGAGGAAGATGCAGAAATCAAACGGCTAAATAGTTGCAGCTGATCTAAAAGTGATTACTGAAACAGAGTGGGACTTTGCTTAACCACGCCTGGAAAAATGTTGCTTTATTGAGGGTCAAAGGGTCTTTTCAGGTGTCCTTTTAGCGGCCCGGCTAGCTCAGTCGGTAGAGCATGAGACTCTTAATCTCAGGGTCGTGGGTTCGAGCCCCACGTTGGGCGGGGTCTTTTTTGATTATGGCCACACTGGAGAAGATCTGGGACCAACACAAAAACTGCAGAACAACTTGATTTCTTGTACAGCTGAAAATGAAAGTCACTGGGGGACTTTCATAGGGAACACCGAGGGTACTCGGTGTGTCATCTGGAAAGAGGAAAGTGGACAAGGTGATTTGGCAGCAGAACGAGGAACTTCAGGAGTGTATACAGAGAAAAAGGTTAGCTAAGAAGAAGTGGGACACTGCGAGGACTGAAGAGAGTCGACAAGAGTACAGGGAGATGCAGCGTAAGGTGAAGGTAGAGGTGGCAAAGAGCATATGAGGACTTGTATGCTAGGTTGGACACTAAAGAGGGAGGGGTGGATTTGTTCAGGTTGGCCAGACTAAGAGACAGAGATGGGAAGGATTTGCAGCAGGTTAGGGTGATTAATGATAAGGATGGAAATAAATTGACAGGTGCCAGGATTGTGATGGGAAGATGGAGGGAGAACTTTTTAAGAGTTAATCAATGAGGAAAATGAAAGGGAACAAAGAGTAGAAGAGGTGACTGGTGTGGAGCAGGAAGTAGCCAAGATTAGTAAGAGTGAAGTGAGGAGGACGTTGAAGAGGATGAAGAGTGGAAAGGCAGCGGGTCCTGATGACATACCTGTGGAGGTATGAAAGTGTCTAGGAGAGGTGGCAGTAGAGTTTCTGACTAGTTTGTTTAACAAGATCTTGGAGAGTGAGAGGAGGGCCGAGGACTGGAGGAGAAGTGTACTGGTGCCCATTTTTAAGAACAAGGGAGATGAGCAGAGCTGTGGCAACTACAGAGGAATAAAGTTGATGAGCCACACAATGAAGTTGTGGGAAATAGTAGTGGAAGCTAGGCTAAGGGCAGAGGTGAGCAATATGGTTTCATGCCTAGAAAGAGTCCAACAGATGAAGTATTTGCTTTGAGGATGCCGATGGAGAAATACAGAGAAGGTCATGGGGAGTTGCATTGTGTCTTCGTAGACTTAGAGAAAGCGTATGACAGGGTGCCGAGAGAGGAGCTGTGGTATTGTATGAGGAATTCTGGAGTGGCAGAGAAGTATGTTAGAGTGATGGAGGACATGTATGAAAGCTGTAAGACCGCGGTGAGGTGTGCTGTAGATGTGACAGAGGAGTTCAAGGTGGCGGTGGGTCTGCATCAAGGATCGGCTCAGAGCCCCTTCTTCCTTGCTCTGGTGGCGGACAGGCTGACAGATGAGGTTAGACTGGAATCTCCGTGGACTATGATGTTTGCGGATGACATTGTGATTTGTAGTGAGAACAGGGAGCAGGTGGAGGAAAATCTAGAGAGATGGAGGTCTGCTCTGGAAAACTGAGATGTGTGTCAATGAGAGGGACCCAGGTGGAACGGTGAGGTTACAGGGGGCAGAGGTGAAGAAGGTGCAGGACTTTAAGTACTTAGGGTCAACGGTTCAGAGCAACGGAGAGTGTGGAAAAGAGGTGAAGAGGCGACTGCAATCAGGTTGGAACGGGTGGACAAAAGTGTCAGGTGGGTTGTGTGATAAAAGAGTGTCAGCGAGAATGAAAGGAAGCCACCGTCTCAAGACAGTGGTGAGACCAGCGATGTTCTTCGGCTTAGAGACAGCGGCACTAAAGAAAACACAGGAGGCAGAGCTGGAGGTAGCAGAGCTTAAGATGTTGAGGTTCTCTTTGGGAGTAACGAGGATGGACAGGATCAAGAATGAGGACAAACGGTTAGTTCAAAGCAATATACTCCAAGCTTAAGACTTACTGTCTGGAGGAAGTTGCAGAAAACAAACGGCTAAATAGTTGCAGCTGATCTAAGAGCGATTAGTGAAATATAGTGGGACTTTGCTCAAAGACGCCTGGAAATATGTTGCTCATTGAAGGTCAAAGGGTCTTTTCAGGGTCCTCTTTGAGGCCCGGCTAGCTCAGGCGGTAGAGCATGAGACTTTTAATCTCAGGGTCGTGGGTTCGAGCCACACGTTATGTGTGGTGCTTTTAATACGGCCACACTGGATAAGATCTGGGACCAACACTGAAACTGCACAAAACCTTGATTTTTTGTACAGGTGAAATTGAAAGTCACTTCCTGCAATTACAGACAGTAAATTAGCCAAATTACAGTCGGCTTTCTCAGGGGAGGTGATTTCACAAATTGGGATATGGAAACCGACTTTACCCGACTAGATACCACTCGGAGTACCGCAATTTTATTGTCGTTTATACACGTAACCATGTTTCCAATCAGCTTTCTCAAACTGTGCATAAGCGTAACAAAAGGCTGCAAGCCCTACGATGGATGCTGAGGTTTTCGAAAAAGTAGCAATTCAGAAAATCCAGCTGCAACTGCAGCCAGACTTGGCTACCCGTACAAACGTTTTGCCAAACAATATCGATCATCTAACCAACACTCCAACTGAAACCCACTAAACTCACAAACAAGAGCTTCACTCACTTCATTACACTGTCATAAGTTGCGCAAAGTCCCGACTGACGGCCCTTTCCAGCTGAGACAAAGGTGAGTATTACAACAAATTGAGACTTTCCTCAAGAACACCTCGAGTATGTTGATTGAATTAGAGAATAACAACCTAATGACTTAGTTCCACTGTCCTAAAGAGCCTGCGCCCACCAACGGCTGTCAGGATGGCCGAGCGGTCTAAGGCGCCAGACTCAAGGAAGAACTCCTTCCCCAAAGGGACTTCTGGTCTCCAGTGGAGGAGTGGGTTCAAATCCCACTCCTGACATTACTTTTATCTGCATGTTGCTAATGATTTAGACATATTTGTATTGAACAACTTTGAAAACTTTAACAACTCGTGATTGTCTTTTGTTGCACAAAGCAAAAGACATGGCAACACTATTGCATAATCCTTCTCTACCATATACCATTGTGCTGCTGAGATAATGCTGCCGCAACATTCTTACGAGAATGCACCTCGGGCACTCCTGGCAGTAATTTCTGACCACGCGCACAACTGACCCTCCACATCAACTCACGTCAAGTGAGGTGGCCATGATGTGCATGCAAACGATTAGTTCGAAGCAATTTATTCCAAGCTTAAGACTTACTGTCTGGAGGAAGATGCAGAAAACAAACGGCTAAATAGTTGCAGCTGATCTAAAATTGATTGCTGAAACAGAGTGGGACTTTGCTTAAACACGCCTGGAAAAATGTTGCTTTATTGAGGGTCAAAGGGTCTTTTCAGGTGTCCTTTTAGCGGCCCGGCTAGCTCAGTCGGTAGAGCATGAGACTCTTAATCTCAGGGTCGTGGGTTCGAGCCCCACGTTGGGCGGGGTCTTTTTTGATTATGGCCACACTGGAGAAGATGTGGGACCAACACAAAAACTGCAGAACAACTTGATTTCTTGTACAGCTGAAAATGAAAGTCACTGGGGGACTTTCATAGGGAACACCGAGGGTACTCGGTGTGTCATCTGGAAAGAGGAAAGTGGACAAGGTGATTTGGCGGCAGAACGAGGAACTTCAGGAGTGTATACAGAGAAAAAGGTTAGCTAAGAAGAAGTGGGACACTGCGAGGACTGAAGAGAGTCGACAAGAGTACAGGGAGATGCAGCGTAAGGTGAAGGTAGAGGTGGCAAAGAGCATATGAGGACTTGTATGCTAGGTTGGACACTAAAGAGGGAGAGGTGGATTTGTTCAGGTTGGCCAGACTAAGAGACAGAGATGGGAAGGATGTGCAGCAGGTTAGGGTGATTAACGATAAGGATGAAAATAAATTGACAGGTGCCAGGATTGTGATGGGAAGATGGAAGGAGAACTTTTTAAGAGTTAATCAATGAGGAAAATGAAAGGGAACAAAGAGTAGAAGAGGTGACTGGTGTGGAGCAGGAAGTAGCCAAGATTAGTAAGAGTGAAGTGAGGATGACGTTGAAAAGGATGAAGAGTGGAAAGGCAGCGGGTCCTGATGACATACCTGTGGAGGTATGAAAGTGTCTAGGAGAGGTGGCAGTAGAGTTTCTGACTAGTTTGTTTAACAAGATCTTGGAGAGTGAGAGGAGGGCCGAGGACTGGAGGAGAAGTGTACTGGTGCCCATTTTTAAGAACAAGGGAGATGAGCAGAGCTGTGGCAACTACAGAGGAATAAAGTTGATGAGCCACACAATGAAGTTGTGGGAAATAGTAGTGGAAGCTAGGCTAAGGGCAGAGGTGAGCAATATGGTTTCATGCCTAGAAAGAGTCTAACAGATGAAGTATTTGCTTTGAGGATGCCGATGGAGAAATACAGAGAAGGTCATGGGGAGTTGCATTGTGTCTTCGTAGACTTAGAGAAAGCGTATGACAGGGTGCCGAGAGAGGAGCTGTGGTATTGTATGAGGAATTCTGGAGTGGCAGAGAAGTATGTTACAGTGATGGAGGACATGTATGAAAGCTGTAAGACCGTGGTGAGGTGTGCTGTAGATGTGACAGAGGAGTTCAAGGTGGCGGTGGGTCTGCATCAAGGATCGGCTCTGAGCCCCTTCTTCCTTGCTCTGGTGGCGGACAGGCTGACAGATAAGGTTAGACTGGAATCTCCGTGGACTATGATGTTTGCGGATGGCATTGTGATTTGTAGTGAGAACAGGGAGCTGGTGGAGGAAAATCTAGAGAGATGGAGGTCTGCTCTGGAAAACTGAGATGTGTGTCAATGAGAGGGACCCAGGTGGAACGGTGAGGTTACAGGGGGCAGAGGTGAAGAAGGTGCAGGACTTTAAGTACTTAGGGTCAACGGTTCAGAGCAACGGAGAGTGTGGAAAAGAGATGAAGAGGCGACTGCAATCAGGTTGGAACGGGTGGACAAAAGTGTCAGGTGGGTTGTGTGATAAAAGAGTGTCAGCGAGAATGAAAGGAAGCCACCGTCTCAAGACAGTGGTGAGACCAGCGATGTTCTTCGGCTTAGAGACAGCGGCACTAAAGAAAACACAGGAGGCAGAGCTGGAGGTAGCAGAGCTTAAGATGTTGAGGTTCTCTTTGGGAGTAACGAGGATGGACAGGATCAAGAATGAGGACAAACGGTTAGTTCAAAGCAATATACTCCAAGCCTAAGACTTACTGTCTGGAGGAAGTTGCAGAAAACAACTGGCTAAATAGTTGCAGCTGATGTAAGAGCGATTGCTGAAACAAAGTGGGACTTTGCTCAAAGACGCCTGGAAATATGTTGCTTCATTGAAGAGCAAAGGGTCTTTTCAGGGTCCTCTTTGAGGCCTAGCTAGCTCAGGCAGTAGAGCATGAGAGTTTTAATCTCAGGGTCGTGGGTTCTAGCCCCACGTTATGTGTGGTGCTTTTAATACGGCCACACTGGATAAGATCTGGGACCAACATTAAAACTCCACAAAACCTTGATTTCTTGTACAGCTGAAAATGAAAGTCACTTCCTGCAATTACACACAGTAAAGTAGCCAAATTACAGTCGGCTTTCTCAGGGGAGGTGATTTCACAAATTGGGATATGGAAACCGACTTTACCCGACTAGATACCAGTCGGAGTACCGCAATTTTGTTGTCGTTTATACACGTAACCATGTTTCCAATCAGCTTTCTCCAACTGTGCATAAGCGTAACAAAAGGCTGCAAGCCCTACGATGGATGCTGAGGTTTTCGAAAAAGTAGCAATTCAGAAAATCCAGCTGCAACTGCAGCCAGACTTGGCTACCCGTACAAACGTTTTGCCAAACAATATCGATCATCTAACCAACACTCCAACTGAAACCCACTAAACTCACAAACAAGAGCTTCACTCACTTCATTACACTGTCACAAGTTGCGCAAAGTCCCGACTGACGGCCCTTTCCAGCTGAGACAAAGGTGAGTATTGCAACAAATTGAGACTTTCCTCAAGAACACCTCGAGTATGTTGATTGAATTAGAGAATAACAACCTAATGACTTACTTCCACTGTCCTAAAGAGTCGGCGCCCACCAACGGCTGTCAGGGTGGCCGAGCGGTCTAAAGCGCCAGACTAAAGGAAGAACTCCTTCCCCAAAGGGACTTCTGGTCTCCAGTGGAGGCGTGGGTTCAAATCCCACTCCTGACATTACTTTTATCTGCATGTTGCTAATGATTTAGACATAATTGTATTGAACAACTTTGAAAACTTTAACAACTCGGGATTGTCTTTTGTTGCACAAAGCAAAAGACATGGCAACACTATTGCATAATCCTTCTCTACCATATACCATTGTGCTGCTGAGATAATGCTGCCGCAACATTCTTACGAGAATGCACCTCGGGCACTCCTGGCAGTAATTTCTGACCACGCGCACAACTGACCCTCCACATCAACTCACGTCAAGTGAGGTGGCCATGATGTGCATGCAAACGATTAGTTCGAAGCAATTTATTCCAAGCCTAAGACTTACTGTCTGGAGGAAGATGCAGAAATCAAACGGCTAAATAGTTGCAGCTGATCTAAAAGTGATTGCTGAAACAGAGTGGGACTTTGCTTAAACACGCCTGGAAAATTGTTGCTTTATTGAGGGTCAAAGGGTCTTTTCAGGTGTCCTTTTAGCGGCCCGGCTAGCTCAGTCGGTAGAGCATGAGACTCTTAATCTCAGGGTCGTGGGTTCGAGCCCCACGTTGGGCGGGGACTTTTTTATTATGGCCACACTGGAGAAGATCTGGGACCAACACAAAAACTGCAGAACAACTTGATTTCTTGTACAGCTGAAAATGAAAGTCACTGGGGGACTTTCATAGGGAACACCGAGGGTACTCGGTGTGTCATCTGGAAAGAGGAAAGTGGACAAGGTGATTTGGCAGCAGAACGAGGAACTTCAGGAGTGTATACAGAGAAAAAGGTTAGCTAAGAAGAAGTGGGACACTGCGAGGACTGAAGAGAGTCGACAAGAGTACAGGGAGATGCAGCGTAAGGTGAAGGTAGAGGTGGCAAAGAGCATATGAGGACTTGTATGCTAGGTTGGACACTAAAGAGGGAGGGGTGGATTTGTTCAGGTTGGCCAGACTAAGAGACAGAGATGGGAAGGATTTGCAGCAGGTTAGGGTGATTAATGATAAGGATGGAAATAAATTGACAGGTGCCAGGATTGTGATGGGAAGATGGAAGGAGAACTTTTTAAGAGTTAATCAATGAGGAAAATGAAAGGGAACAAAGAGTAGAAGAGGTGACTGGTGTGGAGCAGGAAGTAGCCAAGATTAGTAAGAGTGAAGTGAGGAGGACGTTGAAGAGGATGAAGAGTGGAAAGGCAGCGGGTCCTGATGACATACCTGTGGAGGTATGAAAGTGTCTAGGAGAGGTGGCAGTAGAGTTTCTGACTAGTTTGTTTAACAAGATCTTGGAGAGTGAGAGGAGGGCCGAGGACTGGAGGAGAAGTGTACTGGTGCCCATTTTTAAGAACAAGGGAGATGAGCAGAGCTGTGGCAACTACAGAGGAATAAAGTTGATGAGCCACACAATGAAGTTGTGGGAAATAGTAGTGGAAGCTAGGCTAAGGGCAGAGGTGAGCAATATGGTTTCATGCCTAGAAAATGTCCAACAGATGAAGTATTTGCTTTGAGGATGCCGATGGAGAAATACAGAGAAGGTCATGGGGAGTTGCATTGTGTCTTCGTAGACTTAGAGAAAGCGTATGACAGGGTGCCGAGAGAGGAGCTGTGGTATTGTATGAGGAATTCTGGAGTGGCAGAGAAGTATGTTAGAGTGATGGAGGACATGTATGAAAGCTGTAAGACCGCAGTGACGCCCGGCTAGCTCAGGTGGTAGAGCATGAGAGTTTTAATCTCAGGGTCGTGGGTTCGAGCCCCATGTTATGTGTGGTGCTCTTAATACGGCCACACTGGATAAGATCTGGGACCAACACTAAAACTCCACAAAACCTTGAATTCTTGTACAGCTGAAAATGAAAGTCACTTCCTGCAATTACACACAGTAAAGTAGCCAAATTACAGTCGGCTTTCTCAGGGGAGGTGATTTCACAAATTGGGATATGGAAACCGACTTTACCCGACTAGATACCACTCGGAGTACCGCAATTTTGTTGTCGTTTATACACGTAACCAAGTTTCCAATCAGCTTTCTCAAACTGTGCATAAGCGTAACAAAAGGCTGCAAGCCCTACGATGGATGATGAGGTTTTCGAAAAAGTAGCAATTCAGAAAATCGAAAATCGAGGAGAAGTGTACTGGTGCCCATTTTTAAGAACAAGGGAGATGAGCAGAGCTGTGGCAACTACAGAGGAGTAAAGTTGATGAGCCACACAATGAAGTTGTGGGAAATAGTAGTGGAAGCTAGGCTAAGGGCAGAGGTGAGCAATATGGTTTCATGCCTAGAAATAGTCCAACAGATGAAGTATTTGCTTTGAGGATGCCGATGGAGAAATACAGAGAAGGTCATGGGGAGTTGCATTGTGTCTTCGTAGACTTAGAGAAAGCGTATGACAGGGTGCCGAGAGAGGAGCTGTGGTATTGTATGAGGAATTCTGGAGTGGCAGAGAAGTATGTTACAGTGATGGAGGACATGTATGAAAGCTGTAAGACCGTGGTGAGGTGTGCTGTAGATGTGACAGAGGAGTTCAAGGTGGCGGTGGGTCTGCATCAAGGATCGGCTCTGAGCCCCTTCTTCCTTGCTCTGGTGGCGGACAGGCTGACAGATAAGGTTAGACTGGAATCTCCGTGGACTATGATGTTTGCGGATGGCATTGTGATTTGTAGTGAGAACAGGGAGCTGGTGGAGGAAAATCTAGAGAGATGGAGGTCTGCTCTGGAAAACTGAGATGTGTGTCAATGAGAGGGACCCAGGTGGAACGGTGAGGTTACAGGGGGCAGAGGTGAAGAAGGTGCAGGACTTTAAGTACTTAGGGTCAACGGTTCAGAGCAACGGAGAGTGTGGAAAAGAGATGAAGAGGCGACTGCAATCAGGTTGGAACGGGTGGACAAAAGTGTCAGGTGGGTTGTGTGATAAAAGAGTGTCAGCGAGAATGAAAGGAAGCCACCGTCTCAAGACAGTGGTGAGACCAGCGATGTTCTTCGGCTTAGAGACAGCGGCACTAAAGAAAACACAGGAGGCAGAGCTCGAGGTAGCAGAGCTTAAGATGTTGAGGTTCTCTTTGGGAGTAACGAGGATGGACAGGATCAAGAATGAGGACAAACGGTTAGTTCAAAGCAATATACTCCAAGCCTAAGACTTACTGTCTGGAGGAAGTTGCAGAAAACAACTGGCTAAATAGTTGCAGCTGATGTAAGAGCGATTGCTGAAACAAAGTGGGACTTTGCTCAAAGACGCCTGGAAATATGTTGCTTCATTGAAGGTCAAAGGGTCTTTTCAGGGTCCTCTTTGAGGCCCAGCTAGCTCAGGCAGTAGAGCATGAGAGTTTTAATCTCAGGGTCGTGGGTTCTAGCCCCACGTTATGTGTGGTGCTTTTAATACGGCCACACTGGATAAGATCTGGGACCAACATTAAAACTCCACAAAACCTTGATTTCTTGTACAGCTGAAAATGAAAGTCACTTCCTGCAATTACACACAGAAAAGTAGCCAAATTACAGTCGGCTTTCTCAGGGGAGGTGATTTCACAAATTGGGATATGGAAACCGACTTTACCCGACTAGATACCAGTCGGAGTACCGCAATTTTGTTGTCGTTTATACACGTAACCATGTTTCCAATCAGCTTTCTCAAACTGTGCATAAGCGTAACAAAAGGCTGCAAGCCCTACGATGGATGCTGAGGTTTTCGAAAAAGTAGCAATTTAGAAAATCCAGCTGTTACTGCAGCCAGACTTGGCTACCCGTACAAACGTTTTGCCAAACAATATCGATCATCTAACCAACAATCCAACTGAAACCCACTAAACTCACAAACAAGAGCTTCACTCACTTAATTACACTGTCATAAGTTGCGCAAAGTCCCGACTGACGGCCCTTTCCAGCTGAGACAAAGGTGAGTATTGCAACAAATTGAGACTTTCCTCAAGAACACCTCGAGTATGTTGATTGAATTAGAGAATAACAACCTAATGACTTACTTCCACTGTCCTAAAGAGTCTGCGCCCACCAACGGCTGTCAGCATGGCCGAGCTGTCTAAGGCGCCAGATTCAAGGAACAACTCCTTCCCCAAAGGGACTTCTGGTCTCCAGTGGAGGCGTGGGTTCAAATCCCACTCCTGACATTACTTTTATCTGCATGTTGCTAATGATTTAGACATAATTGTATTGAACAACTTTGAAAACTTTTACAACTCATGATTGTCTTTTGTTGCACAAAGCAAAAGACATGGCAACACTATTGCATAATCCTTCTCTACCATATACCATTGTGCTGCTGAGATAATGCTGCCGCAACATTCTTACGAGAATGCACCTCGGGCACTCCTGGCAGTAATTTCTGACCACGCGCACAACTGACCCTCCACATCAACTCACGTCAAGTGAGGTGGCCATGATGTGCATGCAAACGATTAGTTCGAAGCAATTTATTCCAAGCCTAAGACTTACTGTCTGGAGGAAGATGCAGAAATCAAACGGCTAAATAGTTGCAGCTGATCTAAAAGTGATTACTGAAACAGAGTGGGACTTTGCTTAACCACGCCTGGAAAAATGTTGCTTTATTGAGGGTCAAAGGGTCTTTTCAGGTGTCCTTTTAGCGGCCCGGCTAGCTCAGTCGGTAGAGCATGAGACTCTTAATCTCAGGGTCGTGGGTTCGAGCCCCACGTTGGGCGGGGTCTTTTTTGATTATGGCCACACTGGAGAAGATCTGGGACCAACACAAAAACTGCAGAACAACTTGATTTCTTGTACAGCTGAAAATGAAAGTCACTGGGGGACTTTCATAGGGAACACCGAGGGTACTCGGTGTGTCATCTGGAAAGAGGAAAGTGGACAAGGTGATTTGGCAGCAGAACGAGGAACTTCAGGAGTGTATACAGAGAAAAAGGTTAGCTAAGAAGAAGTGGGACACTGCGAGGACTGAAGAGAGTCGACAAGAGTACAGGGAGATGCAGCGTAAGGTGAAGGTAGAGGTGGCAAAGAGCATATGAGGACTTGTATGCTAGGTTGGACACTAAAGAGGGAGGGGTGGATTTGTTCAGGTTGGCCAGACTAAGAGACAGAGATGGGAAGGATTTGCAGCAGGTTAGGGTGATTAATGATAAGGATGGAAATAAATTGACAGGTGCCAGGATTGTGATGGGAAGATGGAAGGAGAACTTTTTCTCAGGGAGCAGGTGGAGGAAAATCTAGAGAGATGGAGGTCTGCTCTGGAAAACTGAGATGTGTGTCAATGAGAGGGACCCAGGTGGAACGGTGAGGTTACAGGGGGCAGAGGTGAAGAAGGTGCAGGACTTTAAGTACTTAGGGTCAACGGTTCAGAGCAACGGAGAGTGTGGAAAAGAGGTGAAGAGGCGACTGCAATCAGGTTGGAACGGGTGGACAAAAGTGTCAGGTGGGTTGTGTGATAAAAGAGTGTCAGCGAGAATGAAAGGAAGCCACCGTCTCAAGACAGTGGTGAGACCAGCGATGTTCTTCGGCTTAGAGACAGCGGCACTAAAGAAAACACAGGAGGCAGAGCTGGAGGTAGCAGAGCTTAAGATGTTGAGGTTCTCTTTGGGAGTAACGAGGATGGACAGGATCAAGAATGAGGACAAACGGTTAGTTCAAAGCAATATACTCCAAGCTTAAGACTTACTGTCTGGAGGAAGTTGCAGAAAACAAACGGCTAAATAGTTGCAGCTGATCTAAGAGCGATTAGTGAAATATAGTGGGACTTTGCTCAAAGACGCCTGGAAATATGTTGCTCATTGAAGGTCAAAGGGTCTTTTCAGGGTCCTCTTTGAGGCCCGGCTAGCTCAGGCGGTAGAGCATGAGACTTTTAATCTCAGGGTCGTGGGTTCGAGCCACACGTTATGTGTGGTGCTTTTAATACGGCCACACTGGATAAGATCTGGGACCAACACTGAAACTGCACAAAACCTTGATTTTTTGTACAGGTGAAATTGAAAGTCACTTCCTGCAATTACAGACAGTAAATTAGCCAAATTACAGTCGGCTTTCTCAGGGGAGGTGATTTCACAAATTGGGATATGGAAACCGACTTTACCCGACTAGATACCACTCGGAGTACCGCAATTTTATTGTCGTTTATACACGTAACCATGTTTCCAATCAGCTTTCTCAAACTGTGCATAAGCGTAACAAAAGGCTGCAAGCCCTACGATGGATGCTGAGGTTTTCGAAAAAGTAGCAATTCAGAAAATCCAGCTGCAACTGCAGCCAGACTTGGCTACCCGTACAAACGTTTTGCCAAACAATATCGATCATCTAACCAACACTCCAACTGAAACCCACTAAACTCACAAACAAGAGCTTCACTCACTTCATTACACTGTCATAAGTTGCGCAAAGTCCCGACTGACGGCCCTTTCCAGCTGAGACAAAGGTGAGTATTACAACAAATTGAGACTTTCCTCAAGAACACCTCGAGTATGTTGATTGAATTAGAGAATAACAACCTAATGACTTAGTTCCACTGTCCTAAAGAGCCTGCGCCCACCAACGGCTGTCAGGATGGCCGAGCGGTCTAAGGCGCCAGACTCAAGGAAGAACTCCTTCCCCAAAGGGACTTCTGGTCTCCAGTGGAGGAGTGGGTTCAAATCCCACTCCTGACATTACTTTTATCTGCATGTTGCTAATGATTTAGACATATTTGTATTGAACAACTTTGAAAACTTTAACAACTCGTGATTGTCTTTTGTTGCACAAAGCAAAAGACATGGCAACACTATTGCATAATCCTTCTCTACCATATACCATTGTGCTGCTGAGATAATGCTGCCGCAACATTCTTACGAGAATGCACCTCGGGCACTCCTGGCAGTAATTTCTGACCACGCGCACAACTGACCCTCCACATCAACTCACGTCAAGTGAGGTGGCCATGATGTGCATGCAAACGATTAGTTCGAAGCAATTTATTCCAAGCTTAAGACTTACTGTCTGGAGGAAGATGCAGAAAACAAACGGCTAAATAGTTGCAGCTGATCTAAAATTGATTGCTGAAACAGAGTGGGACTTTGCTTAAACACGCCTGGAAAAATGTTGCTTTATTGAGGGTCAAAGGGTCTTTTCAGGTGTCCTTTTAGCGGCCCGGCTAGCTCAGTCGGTAGAGCATGAGACTCTTAATCTCAGGGTCGTGGGTTCGAGCCCCACGTTGGGCGGGGTCTTTTTTGATTATGGCCACACTGGAGAAGATGTGGGACCAACACAAAAACTGCAGAACAACTTGATTTCTTGTACAGCTGAAAATGAAAGTCACTGGGGGACTTTCATAGGGAACACCGAGGGTACTCGGTGTGTCATCTGGAAAGAGGAAAGTGGACAAGGTGATTTGGCGGCAGAACGAGGAACTTCAGGAGTGTATACAGAGAAAAAGGTTAGCTAAGAAGAAGTGGGACACTGCGAGGACTGAAGAGAGTCGACAAGAGTACAGGGAGATGCAGCGTAAGGTGAAGGTAGAGGTGGCAAAGAGCATATGAGGACTTGTATGCTAGGTTGGACACTAAAGAGGGAGAGGTGGATTTGTTCAGGTTGGCCAGACTAAGAGACAGAGATGGGAAGGATGTGCAGCAGGTTAGGGTGATTAACGATAAGGATGAAAATAAATTGACAGGTGCCAGGATTGTGATGGGAAGATGGAAGGAGAACTTTTTAAGAGTTAATCAATGAGGAAAATGAAAGGGAACAAAGAGTAGAAGAGGTGACTGGTGTGGAGCAGGAAGTAGCCAAGATTAGTAAGAGTGAAGTGAGGATGACGTTGAAAAGGATGAAGAGTGGAAAGGCAGCGGGTCCTGATGACATACCTGTGGAGGTATGAAAGTGTCTAGGAGAGGTGGCAGTAGAGTTTCTGACTAGTTTGTTTAACAAGATCTTGGAGAGTGAGAGGAGGGCCGAGGACTGGAGGAGAAGTGTACTGGTGCCCATTTTTAAGAACAAGGGAGATGAGCAGAGCTGTGGCAACTACAGAGGAATAAAGTTGATGAGCCACACAATGAAGTTTTGGGAAATAGTAGTGGAAGCTAGGCTAAGGGCAGAGGTGAGCAATATGGTTTCATGCCTAGAAAGAGTCTAACAGATGAAGTATTTGCTTTGAGGATGCCGATGGAGAAATACAGAGAAGGTCATGGGGAGTTGCATTGTGTCTTCGTAGACTTAGAGAAAGCGTATGACAGGGTGCCGAGAGAGGAGCTGTGGTATTGTATGAGGAATTCTGGAGTGGCAGAGAAGTATGTTACAGTGATGGAGGACATGTATGAAAGCTGTAAGACCGTGGTGAGGTGTGCTGTAGATGTGACAGAGGAGTTCAAGGTGGCGGTGGGTCTGCATCAAGGATCGGCTCTGAGCCCCTTCTTCCTTGCTCTGGTGGCGGACAGGCTGACAGATAAGGTTAGACTGGAATCTCCGTGGACTATGATGTTTGCGGATGGCATTGTGATTTGTAGTGAGAACAGGGAGCTGGTGGAGGAAAATCTAGAGAGATGGAGGTCTGCTCTGGAAAACTGAGATGTGTGTCAATGAGAGGGACCCAGGTGGAACGGTGAGGTTACAGGGGGCAGAGGTGAAGAAGGTGCAGGACTTTAAGTACTTAGGGTCAACGGTTCAGAGCAACGGAGAGTGTGGAAAAGAGATGAAGAGGCGACTGCAATCAGGTTGGAACGGGTGGACAAAAGTGTCAGGTGGGTTGTGTGATAAAAGAGTGTCAGCGAGAATGAAAGGAAGCCACCGTCTCAAGACAGTGGTGAGACCAGCGATGTTCTTCGGCTTAGAGACAGCGGCACTAAAGAAAACACAGGAGGCAGAGCTGGAGGTAGCAGAGCTTAAGATGTTGAGGTTCTCTTTGGGAGTAACGAGGATGGACAGGATCAAGAATGAGGACAAACGGTTAGTTCAAAGCAATATACTCCAAGCCTAAGACTTACTGTCTGGAGGAAGTTGCAGAAAACAACTGGCTAAATAGTTGCAGCTGATGTAAGAGCGATTGCTGAAACAAAGTGGGACTTTGCTCAAAGACGCCTGGAAATATGTTGCTTCATTGAAGGTCAAAGGGTCTTTTCAGGGTCCTCTTTGAGGCCTAGCTAGCTCAGGCAGTAGAGCATGAGAGTTTTAATCTCAGGGTCGTGGGTTCTAGCCCCACGTTATGTGTGGTGCTTTTAATACGGCCACACTGGATAAGATCTGGGACCAACATTAAAACTCCACAAAACCTTGATTTCTTGTACAGCTGAAAATGAAAGTCACTTCCTGCAATTACACACAGTAAAGTAGCCAAATTACAGTCGGCTTTCTCAGGGGAGGTGATTTCACAAATTGGGATATGGAAACCGACTTTACCCGACTAGATACCAGTCGGAGTACCGCAATTTTGTTGTCGTTTATACACGTAACCATGTTTCCAATCAGCTTTCTCCAACTGTGCATAAGCGTAACAAAAGGCTGCAAGCCCTACGATGGATGCTGAGGTTTTCGAAAAAGTAGCAATTCAGAAAATCCAGCTGCAACTGCAGCCAGACTTGGCTACCCGTACAAACGTTTTGCCAAACAATATCGATCATCTAACCAACACTCCAACTGAAACCCACTAAACTCACAAACAAGAGCTTCACTCACTTCATTACACTGTCATAAGTTGCGCAAAGTCCCGACTGACGGCCCTTTCCAGCTGAGACAAAGGTGAGTATTACAACAAATTGAGACTTTCCTCAAGAACACCTCGAGTATGTTGATTGAATTAGAGAATAACAACCTAATGACTTAGTTCCACTGTCCTAAAGAGTCGGCGCCCACCAACGGCTGTCAGGATGGCCGAGCGGTCTAAGGCGCCAGACTCAAGGAAGAACTCCTTCCCCAAAGGGACTTCTGGTCTCCAGTGGAGGCGTGGGTTCAAATCCCACTCCTGACATTACTTTTATCTGCATGTTGCTAATGATTTAGACATATTTGTATTGAACAACTTTGAAAACTTTAACAACTCGTGATTGTCTTTTGTTGCACAAAGCAAAAGACATGGCAACACTATTGCATAATCCTTCTCTACCATATACCATTGTGCTGCTGAGATAATGCTGCCGCAACATTCTTACGAGAATGCACCTCGGGCACTCCTGGCAGTAATTTCTGACCACGCGCACAACTGACCCTCCACATCAACTCACGTCAAGTGAGGTGGCCATGATGTGCATGCAAACGATTAGTTCGAAGCAATTTATTCCAAGCTTAAGACTTACTGTCTGGAGGAAGATGCAGAAAACAAACGGCTAAATAGTTGCAGCTGATCTAAAATTGATTGCTGAAACAGAGTGGGACTTTGCTTAAACACGCCTGGAAAAATGTTGCTTTATTGAGGGTCAAAGGGTCTTTTCAGGTGTCCTTTTAGCGGCCCGGCTAGCTCAGTCGGTAGAGCATGAGACTCTTAATCTCATGGTCGTGGGTTCAAGCCCCACGTTGGGCGGGGCCTTTTTTGATTATGGCCACACTGGAGAAGATCTGGGACCAACACAAAAACTGCAGAACAACTTGATTTCATGTACAGCTGAAAATGAAAGTCACTGGGGGACTTTCATAGGGAACACCGAGGGTACTCGGTGTGTCATCTGGAAAGAGGAAAGTGGACAAGGTGATTTGGCGGCAGAACGAGGAACTTCAGGAGTGTATACAGAGAAAAAGGTTAGCTAAGAAGAAGTGGGACACTGCAAGGACTGAAGAGAGTCGACAAGAGAACAGGGAGATGCAGTGTAAGGTGAAGGTAGAGGTGGCAAAGAGCATATGAGGACTTGTATGCTAGGTTGGACACTAAAGAGGGGGAGGTGGATTTGTTCAGGTTGGCCAGACTAAGAGACACAGATGGGAAGGATGTGCAGCAGGTTAGGGTGATTAATGATAAGGATGGAAATAAATTGACAGGTGCCAGGATTGTGATGGGAAGATGGAAGGAGAACTTTTTAAGAGTTAATCAATGAGGAAAATGAAAGGGAACAAAGAGTAGAAGAGGTGACTGGTGTGGAGCAGTAAGTAGCCAAGATTAGTAAGAGTGAAGTGAGGAGGACGTTGAAGAGGATGAAGAGTGGAAAGGCAGCGGGTCCTGATGACATACCTGTGGAGGTATGAAAGTGTCTAGGAGAGGTGGCAGTAGAGTTTCTGACTAGTTTGTTTAACAAGATCTTGGAGAGTGAGAGGAGGGCCGAGGACTGGAGGAGAAGTGTACTGGTGCCCATTTTTAAGAACAAGGGAGATGAGCAGAGCTGTGGCAACTACAGAGGAAGAAAGTTGATGAGCCACACAATGAAGTTGTGGGAAATAGTAGTGGAAGCTAGGCTAAGGGCAGAGGTGAGCAATATGGTTTCATGCCTAGAAAATGTCCAACAGATGAAGTATTTGCTTTGAGGATGCCGATGGAGAAATACAGAGAAGGTCATGGGGAGTTGCATTGTGTCTTCGTAGACTTAGAGAAAGCGTATGACAGGGTGCCGAGAGAGGAGCTGTGGTATTGTATGAGGAATTCTGGAGTGGCAGAGAAGTATGTTAGAGTGATGGAGGACATGTATGAAAGCTGTAAGACTGCAGTGAGGCCCGGCTAGCTCAGGTGGTAGAGCATGAGAGTTTTAATCTCAGGGTCGTGGGTTCGAGCCCCATGTTATGTGTGGTGCTTTTAATACGGCCACACTGGATAAGATCTGGGACCAACACTAAAACTCCACAAAACCTTGATTTCTTGTACAGCTGAAAATGAAAGTCACTTCCTGCAATTACACACAGTAAAGTAGCCAAATTACAGTCGGCTTTCTCAGGGGAGGTGATTTCACAAATTGGGATATGGAAACCGACTTTACCCGACTAGATACCACTCGGAGTACCGCAATTTTGTTGTCGTTTATACACGTAACCAAGTTTCCAATCAGCTTTCTCAAACTGTGCATAAGCGTAACAAAAGGCTGCAAGCCCTACGATGGATGATGAGGTTTTCGAAAAAGTAGCAATTCAGAAAATCGAAAATCGAGGAGAAGTGTACTGGTGCCCATTTTTAAGAACAAGGGAGATGAGCAGAGCTGTGGCAACTACAGAGGAATAAAGTTGATGAGCCACACAATGAAGTTGTGGGAAATAGTAGTGGAAGCTAGGCTAAGGGCAGAGGTGAGCAATATGGTTTCATGCCTAGAAAGAGTCCAACAGATGAAGTATTTGCTTTGAGGATGCCGATGGAGAAATACAGAGAAGGTCATGGGGAGTTGCATTGTGTCTTCGTAGACTTAGAGAAAGCTATTGCATAATCCTTCTCTACCATATACCATTGTGCTGCTGAGATAATGCTGCCGCAACATTCTTACGAGAATGCACCTCGGGCACTCCTGGCAGTAATTTCTGACCACGCGCACAACTGACCCTCCACATCAACTCACGTCAAGTGAGGTGGCCATGATGTGCATGCAAACGATTAGTTCGAAGCAATTTATTCCAAGCCTAAGACTTACTGTCTGGAGGAAGATACAGAAATCAAACGGCTAAATAGTTGCAGCTGATCTAAAAGTGATTGCTGAAACAGAGTGGGACTTTGCTTAAACACGCCTGGAAAAATGTTGCTTTATTGAGGGTCAAAGGGTCTTTTCAGGTGTCCTTTTAGCGGCCCGGCTAGCTCAGTCGGTAGAGCATGAGACTCTTAATCTCAGGGTCGTGGGTTCGAGCCCCACGTTGGGCGGGGTCATTTTTGATTATGGCCACACTGGAGAAGATCTGGGACCAACACAAAAACTGCAGAACAACTTGATTTCTTGTACAGCTGAAAATGAAAGTCACTGGGGGACTTTCATAGGGAACACCGAGGGTACTCGGTGTCTCATCTGGAAAGAGGAAAGTGGACAAGGTGATTTGGCGGCAGAACGAGGAACTTCAGGAGTGTATACAGAGAAAAAGGTTAGCTAAGAAGAAGTGGGACACTGCGAGGACTGAAGAGAGTCGACAAGAGTACCGGGAGATGCAGCGTAAGGTGAAGGAAGAGGTGGCAAAGAGCATATGAGGACTTGTATGCTAGGTTGGACACTAAAGAGGGAGAGGTGGATTTGTTCAGGTTGGCCAGACTAAGAGACAGAGATGGGAAGGATGTGCAGCAGGTTAGGGTGATTAACGATAAGGATGGAAATAAATTGACAGGTGCCAGGATTGTGATGGGAAGATGGAAGGAGAACTTTTTAAGAGTTAATCAATGAGGAAAATGAAAGGGAACAAAGAGTAGAAGAGGTGACTGGTGTGGAGCAGGAAGTAGCCAAGATTAGTAAGAGTGAAGTGAGGAGGATGTTGAAGAGGATGAAGAGTGGAAAGGCAGCGGGTCCTGATGACATACCTGTGGAGGTATGAAAGTGTCTAGGAGAGGTGGCAGTAGAGTTTCTGACTAGTTTGTTTAACAAGATCTTGGAGAGTGAGAGGAGGTTCGAGGACTGGAGGAGAAGTGTACTGGTGCCCATTTTTAAGAACAAGGGAGATGAGCAGAGCTGTGGCAACTACAGAGGAATAAAGTTGATGAGCCACACAATGAAGTTGTGGGAAATAGTAGTGGAAGCTAGGCTAAGGGCAGAGGTGAGCAATATGGTTTCATGCCTAGAAAGAGTCTAACAGATGAAGTATTTGCTTTGAGGATGCCGATGGAGAAATACAGAGAAGGTCATGGGGAGTTGCATTGTGTCTTCGTAGACTTAGAGAAAGCGTATGACAGGGTGCCGAGAGAGGAGCTGTGGTATTGTATGAGGAATTCTGGAGTGGCAGAGAAGTATGTTAGAGTGATGGAGGACATGTATGAAAGCTGTAAGACCGTGGTGAGGTGTGCTGTAGATGTGACAGAGGAGTTCAAGGTGGCGGTGGGTCTGCATCAAGGATCGGCTCTGAGCCCCTTCTTCCTTGCTCTGGTGGCGGACAGGCTGACAGATAAGGTTAGACTGGAATCTCCGTGGACTATGATGTTTGCGGATGGCATTGTGATTTGTAGTGAGAACAGGGAGCTGGTGGAGGAAAATCTAGAGAGATGGAGGTCTGCTCTGGAAAACTGAGATGTGTGTCAATGAGAGGGACCCAGGTGGAACGGTGAGGTTACAGGGGGCAGAGGTGAAGAAGGTGCAGGACTTTAAGTACTTAGGGTCAACGGTTCAGAGCAACGGAGAGTGTGGAAAAGAGATGAAGAGGCGACTGCAATCAGGTTGGAACGGGTGGACAAAAGTG
Organism: Channa argus; assembly: GCF_033026475.1. Taxonomy (NCBI): domain Eukaryota; kingdom Metazoa; phylum Chordata; class Actinopteri; order Anabantiformes; family Channidae; genus Channa; species Channa argus. The sequence goes on along the minus strand of NW_027125279.1, from coordinate 90,016 downwards.
TCAGGTGGGTTGTGTGATAAAAGAGTGTCAGCGAGAATGAAAGGAAGCCACCGTCTCAAGACAGTGGTGAGACCAGCGATGTTCTTCGGCTTAGAGACAGCGGCACTAAAGAAAACACAGGAGGCAGAGCTGGAGGTAGCAGAGCTTAAGATGTTGAGGTTCTCTTTGGGAATAACGAGGATGGACAGGATCAAGAATGAGGACAAACGGTTAGTTCAAAGCAATATACTCCAAGCCTAAGACTTACTGTCTGGAGGAAGTTGCAGAAAACAACTGGCTAAATAGTTGCAGCTGATGTAAGAGCGATTGCTGAAACAAAGTGGGACTTTGCTCAAAGACGCCTGGAAATATGTTGCTTCATTGAAGGTCAAAGGGTCTTTTCAGGGTCCTCTTTGAGGCCTAGCTAGCTCAGGCAGTAGAGCATGAGAGTTTTAATCTCAGGGTCGTGGGTTCTAGCCCCACGTTATGTGTGGTGCTTTTAATACGGCCACACTGGATAAGATCTGGGACCAACATTAAAACTCCACAAAACCTTGATTTCTTGTACAGCTGAAAATGAAAGTCACTTCCTGCAATTACACACAGTAAAGTAGCCAAATTACAGTCGGCTTTCTCAGGGGAGGTGATTTCACAAATTGGGATATGGAAACCGACTTTACCCGACTAGATACCAGTCGGAGTACCGCAATTTTGTTGTCGTTTATACACGTAACCATGTTTCCAATCAGCTTTCTCCAACTGTGCATAAGCGTAACAAAAGGCTGCAAGCCCTACGATGGATGCTGAGGTTTTCGAAAAAGTAGCAATTCAGAAAATCCAGCTGCAACTGCAGCCAGACTTGGCTACCCGTACAAACGTTTTGCCAAACAATATCGATCATCTAACCAACACTCCAACTGAAACCCACTAAACTCACAAACAAGAGCTTCACTCACTTCATTACACTGTCATAAGTTGCGCAAAGTCCCGACTGACGGCCCTTTCCAGCTGAGACAAAGGTGAGTATTACAACAAATTGAGACTTTCCTCAAGAACACCTCGAGTATGTTGATTGAATTAGAGAATAACAACCTAATGACTTACTTCCACTGTCCTAAAGAGTCGGCGCCCACCAACGGCTGTCAGGGTGGCCGAGCGGTCTAAAGCGCCAGACTAAAGGAAGAACTCCTTCCCCAAAGGGACTTCTGGTCTCCAGTGGAGGCGTGGGTTCAAATCCCACTCCTGACATTACTTTTATCTGCATGTTGCTAATGATTTAGACATAATTGTATTGAACAACTTTGAAAACTTTAACAACTCGTGATTGTCTTTTGTTGCACAAAGCAAAAGACATGGCAACACTATTGCATAATCCTTCTCTACCATATACCATTGTGCCGCAACTTTCTTACGAGAATGCACCTCGGGCACTCCTGGCAGTAATTTCTGACCACGCGCACAACTGACCCTCCACATCAACTCACGTCAAGTGAGGTGGCCATGATGTGCATGCAAACGATTAGTTCGAAGCAATTTATTCCAAGCCTAAGACTTACTGTCTGGAGGAAGATGCAGAAATCAAACGGCTAAATAGTTGCAGCTGATCTAAAAGTGATTGCTGAAACAGAGTGGGACTTTGCTTAAACACGCCTGGAAAAATGTTGCTTTATTGAGGGTCAAAGGGTCTTTTCAGGTGTCCTTTTAGAGACCCGGCTAGCTCAGTCGGTAGAGCATGAGACTCTTAATCTCAGGGTCGTGGGTTCGAGCCCCACGTTGGGCGGGGACTTTTTTGATTATGGCCACACTGGAGAAGATCTGGGACCAACACAAAAACTGCAGAACAACTTGATTTCTTGTACAGCTGAAAATGAAAGTCACTGGGGGACTTTCATAGGGAACACCGAGGGTACTCGGTGTGTCATCTGGAAAGAGGAAAGTGGACAAGGTGATTTGGCGGCAGAACGAGGAACTTCAGGAGTGTATACAGAGAAAAAGGTTAGCTAAGAAGAAGTGGGACACTGCGAGGACTGAAGAGAGTCGACAAGAGTACCGGGAGATGCAGCGTAAGGTGAAGGTAGAGGTGGCAAAGAGCATATGAGGACTTGTATGCTAGGTTGGACACTAAAGAGGGAGGGGTGGATTTGTTCAGGTTGGCCAGACTAAGAGACAGAGATGGGAAGGATGTGCAGCAGGTTAGGGTGATTAACGATAAGGATGGAAAAAAATTGACAGGTGCCAGGATTGTGATGGGAAGATGGAAGGAGAACTTTTTAAGAGTTAATCAATGAGGAAAATGAAAGGGAACAAAGAGTAGAAGAGGTGACTGGTGTGGAGCAGGAAGTAGCCAAGATTAGTAAGAGTGAAGTGAGGAGGACGTTGAAGGGGATGAAGAGTGGAAAGGCAGCGGGTCCTGATGACATACCTGTGGAGGTATGAAAGTGTCTAGGAGAGGTGGCAGTAGAGTTTCTGACTAGTTTGTTTAACAAGATCTTGGAGAGTGAGAGGAGGTTCGAGGACTGGAGGAGAAGTGTACTGGTGCCCATTTTTAAGAACAAGGGAGATGAGCAGAGCTGTGGCAACTACAGAGGAAGAAAGTTGATGAGCCACACAATGAAGTTGTGGGAAATAGTAGTGGAAGCTAGGCTAAGGGCAGAGGTGAGCAATATGGTTTCATGCCTAGAAAGAGTCCAACAGATGAAGTATTTGCTTTGAGGATGCCGATGGAGAAATACAGAGAAGGTCATGGGGAGTTGCATTGTGTCTTCGTAGACTTAGAGAAAGCGTATGACAGGGTGCCGAGAGAGGAGCTGTGGTATTGTATGAGGAATTCTGGAGTGGCAGAGAAGTATGTTAGAGTGATGGAGGACATGTATGAAAGCTGTAAGACCGCGGTGAGGTGTGCTGTAGATGTGACAGAGGAGTTCAAGGTGGCGGTGGGTCTGCATCAAGGATCGGCTCAGAGCCCCTTCTTCCTTGCTCTGGTGGCGGACAGGCTGACAGATGAGGTTAGACTGGAATCTCCGTGGACTATGATGTTTGCGGATGACATTGTGATTTGTAGTGAGAACAGGGAGCAGGTGGAGGAAAATCTAGAGAGATGGAGGTCTGCTCTGGAAAACTGAGATGTGTGTCAATGAGAGGGACCCAGGTGGAACGGTGAGGTTACAGGGGGCAGAGGTGAAGAAGGTGCAGGACTTTAAGTACTTAGGGTCAACGGTTCAGAGCAACGGAGAGTGTGGAAAAGAGGTGAAGAGGCGACTGCAATCAGGTTGGAACGGGTGGACAAAAGTGTCAGGTGGGTTGTGTGATAAAAGAGTGTCAGCGAGAATGAAAGGAAGCCACCGTCTCAAGACAGTGGTGAGACCAGCGATGTCCTTCGGCTTAGAGACAGCGGCACTAAAGAAAACACAGGAGGCAGAGCTGGAGGTAGCAGAGCTTAAGATGTTGAGGTTCTCTTTGGGAGTAACGAGGATGGACAGGATCAAGAATGAGGACAAACGGTTAGTTCAAAGCAATATACTCCAAGCTTAAGACTTACTGTCTGGAGGAAGTTGCAGAAAACAAACGGCTAAATAGTTGCAGCTGATCTAAGAGCGATTAGTGAAATATAGTGGGACTTTGCTCAAAGACGCCTGGAAATATGTTGCTCATTGAAGGTCAAAGGGTCTTTTCAGGGTCCTCTTTGAGGCCCGGCTAGCTCAGGCGGTAGAGCATGAGACTTTTAATCTCAGGGTCGTGGGTTCGAGCCACACGTTATGTGTGGTGCTTTTAATACGGCCACACTGGATAAGATCTGGGACCAACACTGAAACTGCACAAAACCTTGATTTTTTGTACAGGTGAAATTGAAAGTCACTTCCTGCAATTACAGACAGTAAATTAGCCAAATTACAGTCGGCTTTCTCAGGGGAGGTGATTTCACAAATTGGGATATGGAAACCGACTTTACCCGACTAGATACCACTCGGAGTACCGCAATTTTATTGTCGTTTATACACGTAACCATGTTTCCAATCAGCTTTCTCAAACTGTGCATAAGCGTAACAAAAGGCTGCAAGCCCTACGATGGATGCTGAGGTTTTCGAAAAAGTAGCAATTCAGAAAATCCAGCTGCAACTGCAGCCAGACTTGGCTACCCGTACAAACGTTTTGCCAAACAATATCGATCATCTAACCAACACTCCAACTGAAACCCACTAAACTCACAAACAAGAGCTTCACTCACTTCATTACACTGTCATAAGTTGCGCAAAGTCCCGACTGACGGCCCTTTCCAGCTGAGACAAAGGTGAGTATTACAACAAATTGAGACTTTCCTCAAGAACACCTCGAGTATGTTGATTGAATTAGAGAATAACAACCTAATGACTTAGTTCCACTGTCCTAAAGAGTCTGCGCCCACCAACGGCTGTCAGGATGGCCGAGCGGTCTAAGGCGCCAGACACAAGGAAGAACTCCTTCCCCAAAGGGACTTCTGGTCTCCAGTGGAGGAGTGGGTTCAAATCCCACTCCTGACATTACTTTTATCTGCATGTTGCTAATGATTTAGACATATTTGTATTGAACAACTTTGAAAACTTTAACAACTCGTGATTGTCTTTTGTTGCACAAAGCAAAAGACATGGCAACACTATTGCATAATCCTTCTCTACCATATACCATTGTGCTGCTGAGATAATGCTGCCGCAACATTCTTACGAGAATGCACCTCGGGCACTCCTGGCAGTAATTTCTGACCACGCGCACAACTGACCCTCCACATCAACTCACGTCAAGTGAGGTGGCCATGATGTGCATGCAAACGATTAGTTCGAAGCAATTTATTCCAAGCTTAAGACTTACTGTCTGGAGGAAGATGCAGAAAACAAACGGCTAAATAGTTGCAGCTGATCTAAAATTGATTGCTGAAACAGAGTGGGACTTTGCTTAAACACGCCTGGAAAAATGTTGCTTTATTGAGGGTCAAAGGGTCTTTTCAGGTGTCCTTTTAGCGGCCCGGCTAGCTCAGTCGGTAGAGCATGAGACTCTTAATCTCAGGGTCGTGGGTTCGAGCCCCACGTTGGGCGGGGTCTTTTTTGATTATGGCCACACTGGAGAAGATGTGGGACCAACACAAAAACTGCAGAACAACTTGATTTCTTGTACAGCTGAAAATGAAAGTCACTGGGGGACTTTCATAGGGAACACCGAGGGTACTCGGTGTGTCATCTGGAAAGAGGAAAGTGGACAAGGTGATTTGGCGGCAGAACGAGGAACTTCAGGAGTGTATACAGAGAAAAAGGTTAGCTAAGAAGAAGTGGGACACTGCGAGGACTGAAGAGAGTCGACAAGAGTACAGGGAGATGCAGCGTAAGGTGAAGGTAGAGGTGGCAAAGAGCATATGAGGACTTGTATGCTAGGTTGGACACTAAAGAGGGAGAGGTGGATTTGTTCAGGTTGGCCAGACTAAGAGACACAGATGGGAAGGATGTGCAGCAGGTTAGGGTGATTAATGATAAGGATGGAAATAAATTGACAGATGCCAGGATTGTGATGGGAAGATGGAAGGAGAACTTTTTAAGAGTTAATCAATGAGGAAAATGAAAGGGAACAAAGAGTAGAAGAGGTGACTGGTGTGGAGCAGTAAGTAGCCAAGATTAGTAAGAGTGAAGTGAGGAGGACGTTGAAGAGGATGAAGAGTGGAAAGGCAGCGGGTCCTGATGACATACCTGTGGAGGTATGAAAGTGTCTAGGAGAGGTGGCAGTAGAGTTTCTGACTAGTTTGTTTAACAAGATCTTGGAGAGTGAGAGGAGGGCCGAGGACTGGAGGAGAAGTGTACTGGTGCCCATTTTTAAGAACAAGGGAGATGAGCAGAGCTGTGGCAACTACAGAGGAAGAAAGTTGATGAGCCACACAATGAAGTTGTGGGAAATAGTAGTGGAAGCTAGGCTAAGGGCAGAGGTGAGCAATATGGTTTCATGCCTAGAAAATGTCCAACAGATGAAGTATTTGCTTTGAGGATGCCGATGGAGAAATACAGAGAAGGTCATGGGGAGTTGCATTGTGTCTTCGTAGACTTAGAGAAAGCGTATGACAGGGTGCCGAGAGAGGAGCTGTGGTATTGTATGAGGAATTCTGGAGTGGCAGAGAAGTATGTTAGAGTGATGGAGGACATGTATGAAAGCTGTAAGACTGCAGTGAGGCCCGGCTAGCTCAGGTGGTAGAGCATGAGAGTTTTAATCTCAGGGTCGTGGGTTCGAGCCCCATGTTATGTGTGGTGCTTTTAATACGGCCACACTGGATAAGATCTGGGACCAACACTAAAACTCCACAAAACCTTGATTTCTTGTACAGCTGAAAATGAAAGTCACTTCCTGCAATTACACACAGTAAAGTAGCCAAATTACAGTCGGCTTTCTCAGGGGAGGTGATTTCACAAATTGGGATATGGAAACCGACTTTACCCGACTAGATACCACTCGGAGTACCGCAATTTTGTTGTCGTTTATACACGTAACCAAGTTTCCAATCAGCTTTCTCAAACTGTGCATAAGCGTAACAAAAGGCTGCAAGCCCTACGATGGATGATGAGGTTTTCGAAAAAGTAGCAATTCAGAAAATCGAAAATCGAGGAGAAGTGTACTGGTGCCCATTTTTAAGAACAAGGGAGATGAGCAGAGCTGTGGCAACTACAGAGGAATAAAGTTGATGAGCCACACAATGAAGTTGTGGGAAATAGTAGTGGAAGCTAGGCTAAGGGCAGAGGTGAGCAATATGGTTTCATGCCTAGAAAGAGTCCAACAGATGAAGTATTTGCTTTGAGGATGCCGATGGAGAAATACAGAGAAGGTCATGGGGAGTTGCATTGTGTCTTCGTAGACTTAGAGAAAGCTATTGCATAATCCTTCTCTACCATATACCATTGTGCTGCTGAGATAATGCTGCCGCAACATTCTTACGAGAATGCACCTCGGGCACTCCTGGCAGTAATTTCTGACCACGCGCACAACTGACCCTCCACATCAACTCACGTCAAGTGAGGTGGCCATGATGTGCATGCAAACGATTAGTTCGAAGCAATTTATTCCAAGCCTAAGACTTACTGTCTGGAGGAAGATACAGAAATCAAACGGCTAAATAGTTGCAGCTGATCTAAAAGTGATTGCTGAAACAGAGTGGGACTTTGCTTAAACACGCCTGGAAAAATGTTGCTTTATTGAGGGTCAAAGGGTCTTTTCAGGTGTCCTTTTAGCGGCCCGGCTAGCTCAGTCGGTAGAGCATGAGACTCTTAATCTCAGGGTCGTGGGTTCGAGCCCCACGTTGGGCGGGGTCATTTTTGATTATGGCCACACTGGAGAAGATCTGGGACCAACACAAAAACTGCAGAACAACTTGATTTCTTGTACAGCTGAAAATGAAAGTCACTGGGGGACTTTCATAGGGAACACCGAGGGTACTCGGTGTCTCATCTGGAAAGAGGAAAGTGGACAAGGTGATTTGGCGGCAGAACGAGGAACTTCAGGAGTGTATACAGAGAAAAAGGTTAGCTAAGAAGAAGTGGGACACTGCGAGGACTGAAGAGAGTCGACAAGAGTACCGGGAGATGCAGCGTAAGGTGAAGGAAGAGGTGGCAAAGAGCATATGAGGACTTGTATGCTAGGTTGGACACTAAAGAGGGAGAGGTGGATTTGTTCAGGTTGGCCAGACTAAGAGACAGAGATGGGAAGGATGTGCAGCAGGTTAGGGTGATTAACGATAAGGATGGAAATAAATTGACAGGTGCCAGGATTGTGATGGGAAGATGGAAGGAGAACTTTTTAAGAGTTAATCAATGAGGAAAATGAAAGGGAACAAAGAGTAGAAGAGGTGACTGGTGTGGAGCAGGAAGTAGCCAAGATTAGTAAGAGTGAAGTGAGGAGGATGTTGAAGAGGATGAAGAGTGGAAAGGCAGCGGGTCCTGATGACATACCTGTGGAGGTATGAAAGTGTCTAGGAGAGGTGGCAGTAGAGTTTCTGACTAGTTTGTTTAACAAGATCTTGGAGAGTGAGAGGAGGTTCGAGGACTGGAGGAGAAGTGTACTGGTGCCCATTTTTAAGAACAAGGGAGATGAGCAGAGCTGTGGCAACTACAGAGGAATAAAGTTGATGAGCCACACAATGAAGTTGTGGGAAATAGTAGTGGAAGCTAGGCTAAGGGCAGAGGTGAGCAATATGGTTTCATGCCTAGAAAGAGTCTAACAGATGAAGTATTTGCTTTGAGGATGCCGATGGAGAAATACAGAGAAGGTCATGGGGAGTTGCATTGTGTCTTCGTAGACTTAGAGAAAGCGTATGACAGGGTGCCGAGAGAGGAGCTGTGGTATTGTATGAGGAATTCTGGAGTGGCAGAGAAGTATGTTAGAGTGATGGAGGACATGTATGAAAGCTGTAAGACCGTGGTGAGGTGTGCTGTAGATGTGACAGAGGAGTTCAAGGTGGCGGTGGGTCTGCATCAAGGATCGGCTCTGAGCCCCTTCTTCCTTGCTCTGGTGGCGGACAGGCTGACAGATAAGGTTAGACTGGAATCTCCGTGGACTATGATGTTTGCGGATGGCATTGTGATTTGTAGTGAGAACAGGGAGCTGGTGGAGGAAAATCTAGAGAGATGGAGGTCTGCTCTGGAAAACTGAGATGTGTGTCAATGAGAGGGACCCAGGTGGAACGGTGAGGTTACAGGGGGCAGAGGTGAAGAAGGTGCAGGACTTTAAGTACTTAGGGTCAACGGTTCAGAGCAACGGAGAGTGTGGAAAAGAGATGAAGAGGCGACTGCAATCAGGTTGGAACGGGTGGACAAAAGTGTCAGGTGGGTTGTGTGATAAAAGAGTGTCAGCGAGAATGAAAGGAAGCCACCGTCTCAAGACAGTGGTGAGACCAGCGATGTTCTTCGGCTTAGAGACAGCGGCACTAAAGAAAACACAGGAGGCAGAGCTGGAGGTAGCAGAGCTTAAGATGTTGAGGTTCTCTTTGGGAATAACGAGGATGGACAGGATCAAGAATGAGGACAAACGGTTAGTTCAAAGCAATATACTCCAAGCCTAAGACTTACTGTCTGGAGGAAGTTGCAGAAAACAACTGGCTAAATAGTTGCAGCTGATGTAAGAGCGATTGCTGAAACAAAGTGGGACTTTGCTCAAAGACGCCTGGAAATATGTTGCTTCATTGAAGGTCAAAGGGTCTTTTCAGGGTCCTCTTTGAGGCCTAGCTAGCTCAGGCAGTAGAGCATGAGAGTTTTAATCTCAGGGTCGTGGGTTCTAGCCCCACGTTATGTGTGGTGCTTTTAATACGGCCACACTGGATAAGATCTGGGACCAACATTAAAACTCCACAAAACCTTGATTTCTTGTACAGCTGAAAATGAAAGTCACTTCCTGCAATTACACACAGTAAAGTAGCCAAATTACAGTCGGCTTTCTCAGGGGAGGTGATTTCACAAATTGGGATATGGAAACCGACTTTACCCGACTAGATACCAGTCGGAGTACCGCAATTTTGTTGTCGTTTATACACGTAACCATGTTTCCAATCAGCTTTCTCCAACTGTGCATAAGCGTAACAAAAGGCTGCAAGCCCTACGATGGATGCTGAGGTTTTCGAAAAAGTAGCAATTCAGAAAATCCAGCTGCAACTGCAGCCAGACTTGGCTACCCGTACAAACGTTTTGCCAAACAATATCGATCATCTAACCAACACTCCAACTGAAACCCACTAAACTCACAAACAAGAGCTTCACTCACTTCATTACACTGTCATAAGTTGCGCAAAGTCCCGACTGACGGCCCTTTCCAGCTGAGACAAAGGTGAGTATTACAACAAATTGAGACTTTCCTCAAGAACACCTCGAGTATGTTGATTGAATTAGAGAATAACAACCTAATGACTTACTTCCACTGTCCTAAAGAGTCGGCGCCCACCAACGGCTGTCAGGGTGGCCGAGCGGTCTAAAGCGCCAGACTAAAGGAAGAACTCCTTCCCCAAAGGGACTTCTGGTCTCCAGTGGAGGCGTGGGTTCAAATCCCACTCCTGACATTACTTTTATCTGCATGTTGCTAATGATTTAGACATAATTGTATTGAACAACTTTGAAAACTTTAACAACTCGTGATTGTCTTTTGTTGCACAAAGCAAAAGACATGGCAACACTATTGCATAATCCTTCTCTACCATATACCATTGTGCCGCAACTTTCTTACGAGAATGCACCTCGGGCACTCCTGGCAGTAATTTCTGACCACGCGCACAACTGACCCTCCACATCAACTCACGTCAAGTGAGGTGGCCATGATGTGCATGCAAACGATTAGTTCGAAGCAATTTATTCCAAGCCTAAGACTTACTGTCTGGAGGAAGATGCAGAAATCAAACGGCTAAATAGTTGCAGCTGATCTAAAAGTGATTGCTGAAACAGAGTGGGACTTTGCTTAAACACGCCTGGAAAAATGTTGCTTTATTGAGGGTCAAAGGGTCTTTTCAGGTGTCCTTTTAGAGACCCGGCTAGCTCAGTCGGTAGAGCATGAGACTCTTAATCTCAGGGTCGTGGGTTCGAGCCCCACGTTGGGCGGGGACTTTTTTGATTATGGCCACACTGGAGAAGATCTGGGACCAACACAAAAACTGCAGAACAACTTGATTTCTTGTACAGCTGAAAATGAAAGTCACTGGGGGACTTTCATAGGGAACACCGAGGGTACTCGGTGTGTCATCTGGAAAGAGGAAAGTGGACAAGGTGATTTGGCGGCAGAACGAGGAACTTCAGGAGTGTATACAGAGAAAAAGGTTAGCTAAGAAGAAGTGGGACACTGCGAGGACTGAAGAGAGTCGACAAGAGTACCGGGAGATGCAGCGTAAGGTGAAGGTAGAGGTGGCAAAGAGCATATGAGGACTTGTATGCTAGGTTGGACACTAAAGAGGGAGGGGTGGATTTGTTCAGGTTGGCCAGACTAAGAGACAGAGATGGGAAGGATGTGCAGCAGGTTAGGGTGATTAACGATAAGGATGGAAAAAAATTGACAGGTGCCAGGATTGTGATGGGAAGATGGAAGGAGAACTTTTTAAGAGTTAATCAATGAGGAAAATGAAAGGGAACAAAGAGTAGAAGAGGTGACTGGTGTGGAGCAGGAAGTAGCCAAGATTAGTAAGAGTGAAGTGAGGAGGACGTTGAAGGGGATGAAGAGTGGAAAGGCAGCGGGTCCTGATGACATACCTGTGGAGGTATGAAAGTGTCTAGGAGAGGTGGCAGTAGAGTTTCTGACTAGTTTGTTTAACAAGATCTTGGAGAGTGAGAGGAGGTTCGAGGACTGGAGGAGAAGTGTACTGGTGCCCATTTTTAAGAACAAGGGAGATGAGCAGAGCTGTGGCAACTACAGAGGAAGAAAGTTGATGAGCCACACAATGAAGTTGTGGGAAATAGTAGTGGAAGCTAGGCTAAGGGCAGAGGTGAGCAATATGGTTTCATGCCTAGAAAGAGTCCAACAGATGAAGTATTTGCTTTGAGGATGCCGATGGAGAAATACAGAGAAGGTCATGGGGAGTTGCATTGTGTCTTCGTAGACTTAGAGAAAGCGTATGACAGGGTGCCGAGAGAGGAGCTGTGGTATTGTATGAGGAATTCTGGAGTGGCAGAGAAGTATGTTAGAGTGATGGAGGACATGTATGAAAGCTGTAAGACCGCGGTGAGGTGTGCTGTAGATGTGACAGAGGAGTTCAAGGTGGCGGTGGGTCTGCATCAAGGATCGGCTCAGAGCCCCTTCTTCCTTGCTCTGGTGGCGGACAGGCTGACAGATGAGGTTAGACTGGAATCTCCGTGGACTATGATGTTTGCGGATGACATTGTGATTTGTAGTGAGAACAGGGAGCAGGTGGAGGAAAATCTAGAGAGATGGAGGTCTGCTCTGGAAAACTGAGATGTGTGTCAATGAGAGGGACCCAGGTGGAACGGTGAGGTTACAGGGGGCAGAGGTGAAGAAGGTGCAGGACTTTAAGTACTTAGGGTCAACGGTTCAGAGCAACGGAGAGTGTGGAAAAGAGGTGAAGAGGCGACTGCAATCAGGTTGGAACGGGTGGACAAAAGTGTCAGGTGGGTTGTGTGATAAAAGAGTGTCAGCGAGAATGAAAGGAAGCCACCGTCTCAAGACAGTGGTGAGACCAGCGATGTCCTTCGGCTTAGAGACAGCGGCACTAAAGAAAACACAGGAGGCAGAGCTGGAGGTAGCAGAGCTTAAGATGTTGAGGTTCTCTTTGGGAGTAACGAGGATGGACAGGATCAAGAATGAGGACAAACGGTTAGTTCAAAGCAATATACTCCAAGCTTAAGACTTACTGTCTGGAGGAAGTTGCAGAAAACAAACGGCTAAATAGTTGCAGCTGATCTAAGAGCGATTAGTGAAATATAGTGGGACTTTGCTCAAAGACGCCTGGAAATATGTTGCTCATTGAAGGTCAAAGGGTCTTTTCAGGGTCCTCTTTGAGGCCCGGCTAGCTCAGGCGGTAGAGCATGAGACTTTTAATCTCAGGGTCGTGGGTTCGAGCCACACGTTATGTGTGGTGCTTTTAATACGGCCACACTGGATAAGATCTGGGACCAACACTGAAACTGCACAAAACCTTGATTTTTTGTACAGGTGAAATTGAAAGTCACTTCCTGCAATTACAGACAGTAAATTAGCCAAATTACAGTCGGCTTTCTCAGGGGAGGTGATTTCACAAATTGGGATATGGAAACCGACTTTACCCGACTAGATACCACTCGGAGTACCGCAATTTTATTGTCGTTTATACACGTAACCATGTTTCCAATCAGCTTTCTCAAACTGTGCATAAGCGTAACAAAAGGCTGCAAGCCCTACGATGGATGCTGAGGTTTTCGAAAAAGTAGCAATTCAGAAAATCCAGCTGCAACTGCAGCCAGACTTGGCTACCCGTACAAACGTTTTGCCAAACAATATCGATCATCTAACCAACACTCCAACTGAAACCCACTAAACTCACAAACAAGAGCTTCACTCACTTCATTACACTGTCATAAGTTGCGCAAAGTCCCGACTGACGGCCCTTTCCAGCTGAGACAAAGGTGAGTATTACAACAAATTGAGACTTTCCTCAAGAACACCTCGAGTATGTTGATTGAATTAGAGAATAACAACCTAATGACTTAGTTCCACTGTCCTAAAGAGTCTGCGCCCACCAACGGCTGTCAGGATGGCCGAGCGGTCTAAGGCGCCAGACACAAGGAAGAACTCCTTCCCCAAAGGGACTTCTGGTCTCCAGTGGAGGAGTGGGTTCAAATCCCACTCCTGACATTACTTTTATCTGCATGTTGCTAATGATTTAGACATATTTGTATTGAACAACTTTGAAAACTTTAACAACTCGTGATTGTCTTTTGTTGCACAAAGCAAAAGACATGGCAACACTATTGCATAATCCTTCTCTACCATATACCATTGTGCTGCTGAGATAATGCTGCCGCAACATTCTTACGAGAATGCACCTCGGGCACTCCTGGCAGTAATTTCTGACCACGCGCACAACTGACCCTCCACATCAACTCACGTCAAGTGAGGTGGCCATGATGTGCATGCAAACGATTAGTTCGAAGCAATTTATTCCAAGCTTAAGACTTACTGTCTGGAGGAAGATGCAGAAAACAAACGGCTAAATAGTTGCAGCTGATCTAAAATTGATTGCTGAAACAGAGTGGGACTTTGCTTAAACACGCCTGGAAAAATGTTGCTTTATTGAGGGTCAAAGGGTCTTTTCAGGTGTCCTTTTAGCGGCCCGGCTAGCTCAGTCGGTAGAGCATGAGACTCTTAATCTCAGGGTCGTGGGTTCGAGCCCCACGTTGGGCGGGGTCTTTTTTGATTATGGCCACACTGGAGAAGATGTGGGACCAACACAAAAACTGCAGAACAACTTGATTTCTTGTACAGCTGAAAATGAAAGTCACTGGGGGACTTTCATAGGGAACACCGAGGGTACTCGGTGTGTCATCTGGAAAGAGGAAAGTGGACAAGGTGATTTGGCGGCAGAACGAGGAACTTCAGGAGTGTATACAGAGAAAAAGGTTAGCTAAGAAGAAGTGGGACACTGCGAGGACTGAAGAGAGTCGACAAGAGTACAGGGAGATGCAGCGTAAGGTGAAGGTAGAGGTGGCAAAGAGCATATGAGGACTTGTATGCTAGGTTGGACACTAAAGAGGGAGAGGTGGATTTGTTCAGGTTGGCCAGACTAAGAGACAGAGATGGGAAGGATGTGCAGCAGGTTAGGGTGATTAACGATAAGGATGAAAATAAATTGACAGGTGCCAGGATTGTGATGGGAAGATGGAAGGAGAACTTTTTAAGAGTTAATCAATGAGGAAAATGAAAGGGAACAAAGAGTAGAAGAGGTGACTGGTGTGGAGCAGGAAGTAGCCAAGATTAGTAAGAGTGAAGTGAGGATGACGTTGAAAAGGATGAAGAGTGGAAAGGCAGCGGGTCCTGATGACATACCTGTGGAGGTATGAAAGTGTCTAGGAGAGGTGGCAGTAGAGTTTCTGACTAGTTTGTTTAACAAGATCTTGGAGAGTGAGAGGAGGGCCGAGGACTGGAGGAGAAGTGTACTGGTGCCCATTTTTAAGAACAAGGGAGATGAGCAGAGCTGTGGCAACTACAGAGGAATAAAGTTGATGAGCCACACAATGAAGTTGTGGGAAATAGTAGTGGAAGCTAGGCTAAGGGCAGAGGTGAGCAATATGGTTTCATGCCTAGAAAGAGTCTAACAGATGAAGTATTTGCTTTGAGGATGCCGATGGAGAAATACAGAGAAGGTCATGGGGAGTTGCATTGTGTCTTCGTAGACTTAGAGAAAGCGTATGACAGGGTGCCGAGAGAGGAGCTGTGGTATTGTATGAGGAATTCTGGAGTGGCAGAGAAGTATGTTACAGTGATGGAGGACATGTATGAAAGCTGTAAGACCGTGGTGAGGTGTGCTGTAGATGTGACAGAGGAGTTCAAGGTGGCGGTGGGTCTGCATCAAGGATCGGCTCTGAGCCCCTTCTTCCTTGCTCTGGTGGCGGACAGGCTGACAGATAAGGTTAGACTGGAATCTCCGTGGACTATGATGTTTGCGGATGGCATTGTGATTTGTAGTGAGAACAGGGAGCTGGTGGAGGAAAATCTAGAGAGATGGAGGTCTGCTCTGGAAAACTGAGATGTGTGTCAATGAGAGGGACCCAGGTGGAACGGTGAGGTTACAGGGGGCAGAGGTGAAGAAGGTGCAGGACTTTAAGTACTTAGGGTCAACGGTTCAGAGCAACGGAGAGTGTGGAAAAGAGATGAAGAGGCGACTGCAATCAGGTTGGAACGGGTGGACAAAAGTGTCAGGTGGGTTGTGTGATAAAAGAGTGTCAGCGAGAATGAAAGGAAGCCACCGTCTCAAGACAGTGGTGAGACCAGCGATGTTCTTCGGCTTAGAGACAGCGGCACTAAAGAAAACACAGGAGGCAGAGCTGGAGGTAGCAGAGCTTAAGATGTTGAGGTTCTCTTTGGGAGTAACGAGGATGGACAGGATCAAGAATGAGGACAAACGGTTAGTTCAAAGCAATATACTCCAAGCCTAAGACTTACTGTCTGGAGGAAGTTGCAGAAAACAACTGGCTAAATAGTTGCAGCTGATGTAAGAGCGATTGCTGAAACAAAGTGGGACTTTGCTCAAAGACGCCTGGAAATATGTTGCTTCATTGAAGGTCAAAGGGTCTTTTCAGGGTCCTCTTTGAGGCCTAGCTAGCTCAGGCAGTAGAGCATGAGAGTTTTAATCTCAGGGTCGTGGGTTCTAGCCCCACGTTATGTGTGGTGCTTTTAATACGGCCACACTGGATAAGATCTGGGACCAACATTAAAACTCCACAAAACCTTGATTTCTTGTACAGCTGAAAATGAAAGTCACTTCCTGCAATTACACACAGTAAAGTAGCCAAATTACAGTCGGCTTTCTCAGGGGAGGTGATTTCACAAATTGGGATATGGAAACCGACTTTACCCGACTAGATACCAGTCGGAGTACCGCAATTTTGTTGTCGTTTATACACGTAACCATGTTTCCAATCAGCTTTCTCCAACTGTGCATAAGCGTAACAAAAGGCTGCAAGCCCTACGATGGATGCTGAGGTTTTCGAAAAAGTAGCAATTCAGAAAATCCAGCTGCAACTGCAGCCAGACTTGGCTACCCGTACAAACGTTTTGCCAAACAATATCGATCATCTAACCAACACTCCAACTGAAACCCACTAAACTCACAAACAAGAGCTTCACTCACTTAATTACACTGTCACAAGTTGCGCAAAGTCCCGACTGACGGCCCTTTCCAGCTGAGACAAAGGTGAGTATTGCAACAAATTGAGACTTTCCTCAAGAACACCTCGAGTATGTTGATTGAATTAGAGAATAACAACCTAATGACTTACTTCCACTGTCCTAAAGAGTCGGCGCCCACCAACGGCTGTCAGGGTGGCCGAGCGGTCTAAAGCGCCAGACTAAAGGAAGAACTCCTTCCCCAAAGGGACTTCTGGTCTCCAGTGGAGGCGTGGGTTCAAATCCCACTCCTGACATTACTTTTATCTGCATGTTGCTAATGATTTAGACATAATTGTATTGAACAAATTTGAAAACTTTAACAACTCGGGATTGTCTTTTGTTGCACAAAGCAAAAGACATGGCAACACTATTGCATAATCCTTCTCTACCATATACCATTGTGCTGCTGAGATAATGCTGCCGCAACATTCTTACGAGAATGCACCTCGGGCACTCCTGGCAGTAATTTCTGACCACGCGCACAACTGACCCTCCACATCAACTCACGTCAAGTGAGGTGGCCATGATGTGCATGCAAACGATTAGTTCGAAGCAATTTATTCAAGCCTAAGACTTACTGTCTGGAGGAAGATGCAGAAATCAAACGGCTAAATAGTTGCAGCTGATCTAAAAGTGATTGCTGAAACAGAGTGGGACTTTGCTTAAACACGCCTGGAAAAATGTTGCTTTATTGAGGGTCAAAGGGTCTTTTCAGGTGTCCTTTTAGCGGCCCGGCTAGCTCAGTCGGTAGAGCATGAGACTCTTAATCTCAGGGTCGTGGGTTCGAGCCCCACGTTGGGCGGGGACTTTTTTGATTATGGCCACACTGGAGAAGATCTGGGACCAACACAAAAACTGCAGAACAACTTGATTTCTTGTACAGCTGAAAATGAAATTCACTGGGGGACTTTCATAGGGAACACCGAGGGTACTCGGTGTGTCATCTGGAAAGAGGAAAGTGGACAAGGTGATTTGGCGGCAGAACGAGGAACTTCAGGAGTGTATACAGAGAAAAAGGTTAGCTAAGAAGAAGTGGGACACTGCGAGGACTGAAGAGAGTCGACAAGAGTACCGGGAGATGCAGCGTAAGGTGAAGGTAGAGGTGGCAAAGAGCATATGAGGACTTGTATGCTAGGTTGGACACTAAAGAGGGAGGGGTGGATTTGTTCAGGTTGGCCAGACTAAGAGACAGAGATGGGAAGGATGTGCAGCAGGTTAGGGTGATTAACGATAAGGATGGAAAAAAATTGACAGGTGCCAGGATTGTGATGGGAAGATGGAAGGAGAACTTTTTAAGAGTTAATCAATGAGGAAAATGAAAGGGAACAAAGAGTAGAAGAGGTGACTGGTGTGGAGCAGTAAGTAGCCAAGATTAGTAAGAGTGAAGTGAGGAGGACGTTGAAGAGGATGAAGAGTGGAAAGGCAGCGGGTCCTGATGACATACCTGTGGAGGTATAAAAGTGTCTAGGAGAGGTGGCAGTAGAGTTTCTGACTAGTTTGTTTAACAAGATCTTGGAGAGTGAGAGGAGGTTCGAGGACTGGAGGAGAAGTGTACTGGTGCCCATTTTTAAGAACAAGGGAGATGAGCAGAGCTGTGGCAACTACAGAGGAAGAAAGTTGATGAGCCACACAATGAAGTTGTGGGAAATAGTAGTGGAAGCTAGGCTAAGGGCAGAGGTGTTTGGCAGAGAAGTATGTTACAGTGATGGAGGACATGTATGAAAGCTGTAAGACCGCAGTGAGGTGTGCTGTAGATGTGACAGAGGAGTTCAAGGTGGCGGTGGGTCTGCATCAAGGATCGGCTCAGAGCCCCTTCTTCCTTGCTCTGGTGGCGGACAGGCTGACAGATGAGGTTAGACTGGAATCTCCGTGGACTATGATGTTTGCGGATGACATTGTGATTTGTAGTGAGAACAGGGAGCAGGTGGAGGAAAATCTAGAGAGATGGAGGTCTGCTCTGGAAAACTGAGATGTGTGTCAATGAGAGGGACCTAGGTGGAACGGTGAGGTTACAGGGGGCAGAGGTGATGAAGGTGCAGGACTTTAAGTACTTAGGGTCAACGGTTGAGAGCAACGGAGAGTGTGGAAAAGAGTTGAAGAGGCGACTGCAATCAGGTTGGAACGGGTGGACAAAAGTGTCAGGTGTGTTGTGTGATAAAAGAGTGTCAGCGAGAATGAAAGGAAGCCACCGTCTCAAGACAGTGGTGAGACCAGCGATGTTGTTCGGCTTAGAGACAGCGGCACTAAAGAAAACACAGGAGGCAGAGCTGGAGGTAGCAGAGCTTAAGATGTTGAGGTTCTCTTTGGGAGTAACAAAGATGGACAGGATCAAGAATGAGGCTAAACGGTTAGTTCAAAGCAATATACTCCAAGCCTAAGACTTACTGTCTGGAGGACAGTGTAAAAGGACAGTGATTTCACAAATTGGGATATGGAAACCGACTTTACCCGATTAGATACCACTCGGAGTACCGCAATTTTGTTGTCGTTTATACACGTAACCATGTTTCCAATCAGTTTTCTCAAACTGTGCATAAGCGTAACAAAAGGCTGCAAGCCCTACGATGGATGCTGAGGTTTTCGAAAAAGTAGCAATTCAGAAAATCCAGCTGCAACTGCAGCCAGACTTGGCTACCCGTACAAACGTTTTGCCAAACAATATCGATCATCTAACCAACACTCCAACTGAAACCCACTAAACTCACAAACAAGAGCTTCACTCACTTCATTACACTGTCATAAGTTGCGCAAAGTCCCGACTGACGGCCCTTTCCAGCTGAGACAAAGGTGAGTATTACAACAAATTGAGACTTTCCTCAAGAACACCTCGAGTATGTTGATTGAATTAGAGAATAACAACCTAATGACTTAGTTCCACTGTCCTAAAGAGTCGGCGCCCACCAACGGCTGTCAGGATGGCCGAGCGGTCTAAGGCGCCAGACTCAAGGAAGAACTCCTTCCCCAAAGGGACTTCTGGTCTCCAGTGGAGGCGTGGGTTCAAATGCCACTCCTGACATTACTTTTATCTGCATGTTGCTAATGATTTAGACATATTTGTATTGAACAACTTTGAAAACTTTAACAACTCGTGATTGTCTTTTGTTGCACAAAGCAAAAGACATGGCAACACTATTGCATAATCCTTCTCTACCATATACCATTGTGCTGCTGAGATAATGCTGCCGCAACATTCTTACGAGAATGCACCTCGGGCACTCCTGGCAGTAATTTCTGACCACGCGCACAACTGACCCTCCACATCAACTCACGTCAAGTGAGGTGGCCATGATGTGCATGCAAACGATTAGTTCGAAGCAATTTATTCCAAGCTTAAGACTTACTGTCTGGAGGAAGATGCAGAAATCAAACGGCTAAATAGTTGCAGCTGATCTAAAAGTGATTGCTGAAACAGAGTGGGACTTTGCTTAAACACGCCTGGAAAAATGTTGCTTTATTGAGGGTCAAAGGGTCTTTTCAGGTGTCCTTTTAGCGGCCCGGCTAGCTCAGTCGGTAGAGCATGAGACTCTTAATCTCAGGGTCGTGGGTTCGAGCCCCACGTTGGGCGGGGACTTTTTTGATTATGGCCACACTGGAGAAGATCTGGGACCAACACAAAAACTGCAGAACAACTTGATTTCTTGTACAGCTGAAAATGAAAGTCACTGGGGGACTTTCATAGGGAACACCGAGGGTACTCGGTGTGTCATCTGGAAAGAGGAAAGTGGACAAGGTGATTTGGCGGCAGAACGAGGAACTTCAGGAGTGTATACAGAGAAAAAGGTTAGCTAAGAAGAAGTGGGACACTGCGAGGACTGAAGAGAGTCGACAAGAGTACCGGGAGATGCAGCGTAAGGTGAAGGTAGAGGTGGCAAAGAGCATATGAGGACTTGTATGCTAGGTTGGACACTAAAGAGGGAGGGGTGGATTTGTTCAGGTTGGCCAGACTAAGAGACAGAGATGGGAAGGATGTGCAGCAGGTTAGGGTGATTAACGATAAGGATGGAAAAAAATTGACAGGTGCCAGGATTGTGATGGGAAGATGGAAGGAGAACTTTTTAAGAGTTAATCAATGAGGAAAATGAAAGGGAACAAAGAGTAGAAGAGGTGACTGGTGTGGAGCAGTAAGTAGCCAAGATTAGTAAGAGTGAAGTGAGGAGGACGTTGAAGAGGATGAAGAGTGGAAAGGCAGCGGGTCCTGATGACATACCTGTGGAGGTATGAAAGTGTCTAGGAGAGGTGGCAGTAGAGTTTCTGACTAGTTTGTTTAACAAGATCTTGGAGAGTGAGAGGAGGTTCGAGGACTGGAGGAGAAGTGTACTGGTGCCCATTTTTAAGAACAAGGGAGATGAGCAGAGCTGTGGCAACTACAGAGGAAGAAAGTTGATGAGCCACACAATGAAGTTGTGGGAAATAGTAGTGGAAGCTAGGCTAAGGGCAGAGGTGTTTGGCAGAGAAGTATGTTAGAGTGATGGAGGACATGTATGAAAGCTGTAAGACCGCGGTGAGGTGTGCTGTAGATGTGACAGAGGAGTTCAAGGTGGCGGTGGGTCTGCATCAAGGATCGGCTCTGAGCCCCTTCTTCCTAGCTCTGGTGGCGGACAGGCTGACAGATGAGGTTAGACTGGAATCTCCGTGGACTATGATGTTTGCGGATGACATTGTGATTTGTAGTGAGAACAGGGAGCAGGTGGAGGAAAATCTAGAGAGATGGAGGTCTGCTCTGGAAAACTGAGATGTGTGTCAATGAGAGGGACCCAGGTGGAACGGTGAGGTTACAGGGGGCAGAGGTGAAGAAGGTGCAGGACTTTAAGTACTTAGGGTCAACGGTTCAGAGCAACGGAGAGTGTGGAAAAGAGTTGAAGAGGCGACTGCAATCAGGTTGGAACGGGTGGACAAAAGTGTCAGGTGGGTTGTGTGATAAAAGAGTGTCAGCGAGAATGAAAGGAAGCCACCGTCTCAAGACAGTGGTGAGACCAGCGATGTTGTTCGGCTTAGAGACAGCGGCACTAAAGAAAACACAGGAGGCAGAGCTGGAGGTAGCACAGCTTAAGATGTTGAGGTTCTCTTTGGGAGTAACGAGGATGGACAGGATCAAGAATGAGGACAAACGGTTAGTTCAAAGCAATATACTCCAAGCCTAAGACTTATTGTCTGGAGGAAGTTGCAGAAAACAAACGGCTAAATAGTTGCAGCTGATGTAAGAGCGATTGCTGAAACAAAGTGGGACTTTGCTCAAAGACGCCTGGAAATATGTTGCTTCATTGAAGGTCAAAGGGTCTTTTCAGGGTCCTCTTTGAGGCCCGGCTAGCTCAGGCGGTAGAGCATGAGACTTTTAATCTCAGGGTCGTGGGTTCGAGCCCCACGTTATGTGTGGTGCTTTTAATACGGCCACACTGGATAAGATCTGGGACCAACACTAAAACTCCACAAAACCTTGATTTCTTGTACAGCTGAAAATGAAAGTCACTTCCTGCAATTACACACAGTAAAGTAGCCAAATTACAGTCGGCTTTCTCAGGGGAGGTGATTTCACAAATTGGGATATGGAAACCGACTTTACCCGACTAGATACCACTCGGAGTACCGCAATTTTGTTGTCGTTTATACACGTAACCATGTTTCCAATCAGTTTTCTCAAACTGTGCATAAGCGTAACAAAAGGCTGCAAGCCCTACGATGGATGCTGAGGTTTTCGAAAAAGTAGCAATTCAGAAAATCCAGCTGCAACTGCAGCCAGACTTGGCTACCCGTACAAACGTTTTGCCAAACAATATCGATCATCTAACCAACACTCCAACTGAAACCCACTAAACTCACAAACAAGAGCTTCACTCACTTCATTACACTGTCATAAGTTGCGCAAAGTCCCGACTGACGGCCCTTTCCAGCTGAGACAAAGGTGAGTATTACAACAAATTGAGACTTTCCTCAAGAACACCTCGAGTATGTTGATTGAATTAGAGAATAACAACCTAATGACTTAGTTCCACTGTCCTAAAGAGTCGGCGCCCACCAACGGCTGTCAGGATGGCCGAGCGGTCTAAGGCGCCAGACTCAAGGAAGAACTCCTTCCCCAAAGGGACTTCTGGTCTCCAGTGGAGGCGTGGGTTCAAATCCCACTCCTGACATTACTTTTATCTGCTTGTTGCTAATGATTTAGACATATTTGTATTGAACAACTTTGAAAACTTTAACAACTCGTGATTGTCTTTTGTTGCACAAAGCAAAAGACATGGCAACACTATTGCATAATCCTTCTCTACCATATACCATTGTGCTGCTGAGATAATGCTGCCGCAACATTCTTACGAGAATGCACCTCGGGCACTCCTGGCAGTAATTTCTGACCACGCGCACAACTGACCCTCCACATCAACTCACGTCAAGTGAGGTGGCCATGATGTGCATGCAAACGATTAGTTCGAAGCAATTTATTTCAAGCTTAAGACTTACTGTCTGGAGGAAGATGCAGAAAACAAACGACTAAATAGTTGCAGCTGATCTAAAATTGATTGCTGAAACAGAGTGGGACTTTGCTTAAACACGCCAGGAAAAATGTTGCTTTATTGAGGGTCAAAGGGTCTTTTCAGGTGTCCTTGTAGAGGCCCGGCTAGCTCAGTCGGTAGAGCATGAGACTCTTAATCTCAGGGTCGTGGGTTCAAGCCCCACGTTGGGCGGGGTCTTTTTTGATTATGGCCACACTGGAGAAGATCTGGGACCAACACAAAAACTGCAGAACAACTTGATTTCATGTACAGCTGAAAATGAAAATCACTGGGGGACTTTCATAGGGAACACCGAGGGTACTTGGTGTGTCATCTGGAAAGAGGAAAGTGGACAAGGTGATTTGGCGGCAGAACGAGGAACTTCAGGAGTGTATACAGAGAAAAAGGTTAGCTAAGAAGAAGTGGGACACTGCGAGGACTGAAGAGAGTCGACAAGAGTACAGGGAGATGCAGCGTAGGGTGAAGGTAGAGGTGGCAAAGAGCATATGAGGACTTGTATGCTAGGTTGGACACTAAAGAGGGGGAGGTGGATTTGTTCAGGTTGGCCAGACTAAGAGACAGAGATGGGAAGGATGTGCAGCAGGTTAGGGTGATTAACGATAAGGATGGAAATAAATTGACAGATGCCAGGATTGTGATGGGAAGATGGAAGGAGAACTTTTTAAGAGTTAATCAATGAGGAAAATGAAAGGGAACAAAGAGTAGAAGAGGTGACTGGTGTGGAGCAGGAAGTAGCCAAGATTAGTAAGAGTGAAGTGAGGAGGACGTTGAAGAGGATGAAGAGTGGAAAGGCAGCGGGTCCTGATGACATACCTGTGGAGGTATTAAAGTGTCTAGGAGAGGTGGCAGTAGAGTTTCTGACTAGTTTGTTTAACAAGATCTTGGAGAGTGAGAGGAGGGCCGAGGACTGGAGGAGAAGTGTACTGGTGCCCATTTTTAAGAACAAGGGAGATGAGCAGAGCTGTGGCAACTACAGAGGAAGAAAGTTGATGAGCCACACAATGAAGTTGTGGGAAATAGTAGTGGAAGCTAGGCTAAGGGCAGAGGTGAGCAATATGGTTTCATGCCTGGAAAATGTCCAACAGATGAAGTATTTGCTTTGAGGATGCCGATGGAGAAATACAGAGAAGGCCATGGGGAGTTGCATTGTGTCTTCGTAGACTTAGAGAAAGCGTATGACAGGGTGCCGAGAGAGGAGCTGTGGTATTGTATGAGGAATTCTGGAGTGGCAGAGAAGTATGTTAGAGTGATGGAGGACATGTATGAAAGCTGTAAGACCGCGGTGAGGTGTGCTGTAGATGTGACAGAGGAGTTCAAGGTGGCGGTGGGTCTGCATCAAGGATCGGCTCTGAGCCCCTTCTTCCTTGCTCTGGTGGCGGACAGGCTGACAGATGAGGTTAGACTGGGATCTCCGTGGACTATGATGTTTGCGGATGACATTGTGATTTGTAGTGAGAACAGGGAGCAGGTGGAGGAAAATCTAGAGAGATGGAGGTCTGCTCTGGAAAACTGAGATGTGTGTCAATGAGAGGGACCTAGGTGGAACGGTGAGGTTACAGGGGGCAGAGGTGAAGAAGGTGCAGGACTTTAAGTACTTAGGGTCAACGGTTCAGAGCAACGGAGAGTGTGGAAAAGAGTTGAAGAGGCGACTGCAATCAGGTTGGAACGGGTGGACAAAAGTGTCAGGTGGGTTGTGTGATAAAAGAGTGTCAGCGAGAATGAAAGGAAGCCACCGTCTCAAGACAGTGGTGAGACCAGCGATGTTGTTCGGCTTAGAGACAGCGGCACTGAAGAAAACACAGGAGGCAGAGCTGGAGGTAGCAGAGCTTAAGATGTTGAGGTTCTGTTTGGGAGTAACGAGGATGGAAAGGATCAAGAATGAGGACAAACGGTTAGTTCTAAGCAATATACTCCAAGCCTAAGACTTACTGTCTGGAGGAAGTTGCAGAAAACAAACGGCTAAATAGTTGCAGCTGATGTAAGAGCGATTGCTGAAACAAAGTGGGTCTTTGCTCAAAGACGCCTGGAAATATGTTGCTTCATTGAAGGTCAAAGGGTCTTTTCAGGGTCCTCTTTGAGGCCCGGCTAGCTCAGGCGGTAGAGCATGAGAGTTTTAATTTCAGGGTCGTGGGTTCGAGCCCCACGTTATGTGTGGTGTTTTCAATACGGCCACACTGGATAAGATCTGGGACCAACACTAAAACTCCACAAAACCTTGATTTCTTGTACAGCTGAAAATGAAAGTCACTTCCTGCAATTACACACAGTAAAGTAGCCAAATTACAGTCGGCTTTCTCAGGGGAGGTGATTTCACAAATTGGGATATGGAAACCGACTTTACCCGACTAGATACCACTCGGAGTACCGCAATTTTGTTGTCGTTTATACACGTAACCATGTTTCCAATCAGTTTTCTCAAACTGTGCATAAGCGTAACAAAAGGCTGCAAGCCCTACGATGGATGCTGAGGTTTTCGAAAAAGTAGCAATTCAGAAAATCCAGCTGCAACTGCAGCCAGACTTGGCTACCCGTACAAACGTTTTGCCAAACAATATCGATCATCTAACCAACACTCCAACTGAAACCCACTAAACTCACAAACAAGAGCTTCACTCACTTCATTACACTGTCATAAGTTGCGCAAAGTCCCGACTGACGGCCCTTTCCAGCTGAGACAAAGGTGAGTATTACAACAAATTGAGACTTTCCTCAAGAACACCTCGAGTATGTTGATTGAATTAGAGAATAACAACCTAATGACTTAGTTCCACTGTCCTAAAGAGTCGGCGCCCACCAACGGCTGTCAGGATGGCCGAGCGGTCTAAGGCGCCAGACTCAAGGAAGAACTCCTTCCCCAAAGGGACTTCTGGTCTCCAGTGGAGGCGTGGGTTCAAATCCCACTCCTGACATTACTTTTATCTGCATGTTGCTAATGATTTAGACATATTTGTATTGAACAACTTTGAAAACTTTAACAACTCGTGATTGTCTTTTGTTGCACAAAGCAAAAGACATGGCAACACTATTGCATAATCCTTCTCTACCATATACCATTGTGCTGCTGAGATAATGCTGCCGCAACATTCTTACGAGAATGCACCTCGGGCACTCCTGGCAGTAATTTCTGACCACGCGCACAACTGACCCTCCACATCAACTCACGTCAAGTGAGGTGGCCATGATGTGCATGCAAACGATTAGTTCGAAGCAATTTATTCCAAGCCTAAGACTTACTGTCTGGAGGAAGATGCAGAAAACAAACGGCTAAATAGTTGCAGCTGATCTAAAAGTGATTGCTGAAACAGAGTGGGACTTTGCTTAAACACGCCTGGAAAAATGTTGCTTTATTGAGGGTCAAAGGGTCTTTTCAGGTGTCCTTTTAGCGGCCTGGCTAGCTCAGTCGGTAGAGCATGAGACTCTTAATCTCAGGGTCGTGGGTTCGAGCCCCACGTTGGGAGGGGTCTTTTTTGATTATGGCCACACTGGAGAAGATCTGGGACCAACACAAAAACTGCAGAACAACTTGATTTCTTGTACAGCTGAAAATGAAAGTCACTGGGGGACTTTCATAGGGAACACCGAGGGTACTCGGTGTGTCATCTGGAAAGAGAAAAGTGGACAAGGTGATTAGGCGGCAGAACGAGGAACTTCAGGAGTGTATACAGAGAAAAAGGTTAGCTAAGACGAAGTGGGACACTGCGAGGACTGAAGAGAGTCGACAAGAGTACAGGGAGATGCAGCGTAAGGTGAAGGTAGAGGTGGCAAAGAGCATATGAGGACTTGTATGCTAGGTTGGACACTAAAGAGGGAGGGGTGGATTTGTTCAGGTTGGTCAGACTAAGAGACAGAGATGGGAAGGATGTGCAGCAGGTTAGGGTGATTAATGATAAGGATGGAAATAAATTGACAGGTGCCAGGATTGTGATGGGAAGATGGAAGGAGAACTTTTTAAGAGTTAATCAATGAGGAAAATAAAAGGGAACAAAGAGTAGAAGATGTGACTGGTGTGGAGCAGGAAGTAGCCAAGATTAGTAAGAGTGAAGTGAGGAGGACATTGAAGAGGATGAAGAGTGGAAAGGCAGCGGGTCCTGATGACATACCTGTGGAGGTATGAAAGTGTCTAGGAGAGGTGGCAGTAGAGTTTCTGACTAGTTTGTTTAACAAGATCTTGGAGAGTGAAAGGAGGGCTGAGGACTGGAGGAGAAGTGTACTGGTGCCCATTTTTAAGAACAAAGGAGATGAGCAGAGCTGTGGCAACTACAGAGGAATAAAGTTGATGAGCCACACAATGAAGTTGTGGGAAATAGTAGTGGAAGCTAGGCTAAGGGCAGAGGTGAGCAATATGGTTTCATGCCTAGAAAGAGTCCAACAGATGAAGTATTTGCTTTGAGGATGCCGATGGAGAAATACAGAGAAGGTCATGGGGAGTTGCATTGTGTCTTCGTAGACTTAGAGAAAGCGTATGACAGGGTGCCGAGAGAGGAGCTGTGGTATTGTATGAGGAATTCTGGAGTGGCAGAGAAGTATGTTAGAGTGATGGAGGACATGTATGAAAGCTGTAAGACCGCGGTGAGGTGTGCTGTAGATGTGACAGAGGAGTTCAAGGTGGCGGTGGGTCTGCATCAAGGATCGGCTCTGAGCCCCTTCTTCCTAGCTCTGGTGGCGGACAGGCTGACAGATGAGGTTAGACTGGAATCTCCGTGGACTATGATGTTTGCGGATGACATTGTGATTTGTAGTGAGAACAGGGAGCAGGTGGAGGAAAATCTAGAGAGATGGAGGTCTGCTCTGGAAAACTGAGATGTGTGTCAATGAGAGGGACCCAGGTGGAACGGTGAGGTTACAGGGGGCAGAGGTGAAGAAGGTGCAGGACTTTAAGTACTTAGGGTCAACGGTTCAGAGCAACGGAGAGTGTGGAAAAGAGTTGAAGAGGCGACTGCAATACGGTTGGAACGGGTGGAAAAAAGTGTCAGGTGTGTTGTGTGATAAAAGAGTGTCAGCGAGAATGAAAGGAAGCCACCGTCTCAAGACAGTGGTGAGACCAGCGATGTTGTTCGGCTTAGAGACAGCGGCACTAAAGAAAACACAGGAGGCAGAGCTGGAGGTAGCAGAGCTTAAGATGTTGAGGTTCTCTTTGGGAGTAACGAGGATGGACAGGATCAAGAATGAGGACAAACGGTTAGTTCAAAGCAATATACTCCAAGCCTAAGACTTACTGTCTGGAGGAAGTTGCAGAAAACAAACGGCTAAATAGTTGCAGCTGATGTAAGAGCGATTGCTGAAACAAAGTGGGACTTTGCTCAAAGACGCCTGGAAATATGTTGCTTCATTGAAGGTCAAAGGGTCTTTTCAGGGTCCTCTTTGAGGCCCGGCTATCTCAGGCGGTAGAGCATGAGAGTTTTAATCTCAGGGTCGTGGGTTCAAGCCCCACGTTTTGTGTGGTGCTTTTAATACGGCCACACTGGATAAGATCTGGGACCAACACTAAAACGGCACAAAACCTTGATTTCTTGTACAGCTGAAAATGAAAGTCACTTCCTGCAATTACACACAGTAAAGTAGCCAAATTACAGTCGGCTTTCTCAGGGGAGGTGATTTCACAAATTGGGATATGGAAACCGACTTTACCCGACTAGATACCACTCGGAGTACCGCAATTTTGTTGTCGTTTATACACGTAACCAAGTTTCCAATCAGCTTTCTCAAACTGTGCATAAGCGTAACAAAAGGCTGCAAGCCCTACGATGGATGATGAGGTTTTCGAAAAAGTAGCAATTCAGAAAATCGAAAATCGAGGAGAAGTGTACTGGTGCCCATTTTTAAGAACAAGGGAGATGAGCAGAGCTGTGGCAACTACAGAGGAATAAAGTTGATGAGCCACACAATGAAGTTGTGGGAAATAGTAGTGGAAGCTAGGCTAAGGGCAGAGGTGAGCAATATGGTTTCATGCCTAGAAAGAGTCCAACAGATGAAGTATTTGCTTTGAGGATGCCGATGGAGAAATACAGAGAAGGTCATGGGGAGTTGCATTGTGTCTTCGTAGACTTAGAGAAATCGTATGACAGGGTGCCGAGAGAGGAGCTGTGGTATTGTATGAGGAATTCTGGAGTGGCAGAGAAGTATGTTACAGTGATGGAGGACATGTATGAAAGCTGTAAGACCGTGGTGAGGTGTGCTGTAGATGTGACAGAGGAGTTCAAGGTGGCGGTGGGTCTGCATCAAGGATCGGCTCTGAGCCCCTTCTTCCTTGCTCTGGTGGCGGACAGGCTGACAGATGAGGTTAGACTGGGATCTCCGTGGACTATGATGTTTGCGGATGACATTGTGATTTGTAGTGAGAACAGGGAGCAGGTGGAGGAAAATCTAGAGAGATGGAGGTCTGCTCTGGAAAACTGAGATGTGTGTCAATGAGAGGGACCTAGGTGGAACGGTGAGGTTACAGGGGGCAGAGGTGAAGAAGGTGCAGGACTTTAAGTACTTAGGGTCAACGGTTCAGAGCAACGGAGAGTGTGGAAAAGAGTTGAAGAGGCGACTGCAATCAGGTTGGAACGGGTGGACAAAAGTGTCAGGTGGGTTGTGTGATAAAAGAGTGTCAGCGAGAATGAAAGGAAGCCACCGTCTCAAGACAGTGGTGAGACCAGCGATGTTGTTCGGCTTAGAGACAGCGGCACTGAAGAAAACACAGGAGGCAGAGCTGGAGGTAGCAGAGCTTAAGATGTTGAGGTTCTGTTTGGGAGTAACGAGGATGGACAGGATCAAGAATGAGGACAAACGGTTAGTTCTAAGCAATATACTCCAAGCCTAAGACTTACTGTCTGGAGGAAGTTGCAGAAAACAAACGGCTAAATAGTTGCAGCTGATGTAAGAGCGATTGCTGAAACAAAGTGGGTCTTTGCTCAAAGACGCCTGGAAATATGTTGCTTCATTGAAGGTCAAAGGGTCTTTTCAGGGTCCTCTTTGAGGCCCGGCTAGCTCAGGCGGTAGAGCATGAGAGTTTTAATTTCAGGGTCGTGGGTTCGAGCCCCACGTTATGTGTGGTGTTTTCAATACGACCACACTGGATAAGATCTGGGACCAACACTAAAACTCCACAAAACCTTGATTCCTTGTACAGCTGAAAATGAAAGTCACTTCCTGCAATTACACACAGTAAAGTAGCCAAATTACAGTCGGCTTTCTCAGGGGAGGTGATTTCACAAATTGGGATATGGAAACCGACTTTACCCGACTAGATACCACTCGGAGTACCGCAATTTTGTTGTCGTTTATACACGTAACCATGTTTCCAATCAGTTTTCTCAAACTGTGCATAAGCGTAACAAAAGGCTGCAAGCCCTACGATGGATGCTGAGGTTTTCGAAAAAGTAGCAATTCAGAAAATCCAGCTGCAACTGCAGCCAGACTTGGCTACCCGTACAAACGTTTTGCCAAACAATATCGATCATCTAACCAACACTCCAACTGAAACCCACTAAACTCACAAACAAGAGCTTCACTCACTTCATTACACTGTCATAAGTTGCGCAAAGTCCCGACTGACGGCCCTTTCCAGCTGAGACAAAGGTGAGTATTACAACAAATTGAGACTTTCCTCAAGAACACCTCGAGTATGTTGATTGAATTAGAGAATAACAACCTAATGACTTAGTTCCACTCTCCTAAAGAGTCGGCGCCCACCAACGGCTGTCAGGATGGCCGAGCGGTCTAAGGCGCCAGACTCAAGGAAGAACTCCTTCCCCAAAGGGACTTCTGGTCTCCAGTGGAGGCGTGGATTCAAATCCCACTCCTGACATTACTTTTATCTGCATGTTGCTAATGATTTAGACATATTTGTATTGAACAACTTTGAAAACTTTAACAACTCGTGATTGTCTTTTGTTGCACAAAGCAAAAGACATGGCAACACTATTGCATAATCCTTCTCTACCATATACCATTGTGCTGCTGAGATAATGCTGCCGCAACATTCTTACGAGAATGCACCTCGGGCACTCCTGGCAGTAATTTCTGACCACGCGCACAACTGACCCTCCACATCAACTCACGTCAAGTGAGGTGGCCATGATGTGCATGCAAACGATTAGTTCGAAGCAATTTATTCCAAGCCTAAGACTTACTGTCTGGAGGAAGATGCAGAAAACAAACGGCTAAATAGTTGCAGCTGATCTAAAAGTGATTGCTGAAACAGAGTGGGACTTTGCTTAAACACGCCTGGAAAAATGTTGCTTTATTGAGGGTCAAAGGGTCTTTTCAGGTGTCCTTTTAGCGGCCCGGCTAGCTCAGTCGGTAGAGCATGAGACTCTTAATCTCAGGGTCGTGGGTTCGAGCCCCACGTTGGGAGGGGTCTTTTTTGATTATGGCCACACTGGAGAAGATCTGGGACCAACACAAAAACTGCAGAACAACTTGATTTCTTGTACAGCTGAAAATGAAAGTCACTGGGGGACTTTCATAGGGAACACCGAGGGTACTCGGTGTGTCATCTGGAAAGAGAAAAGTGGACAAGGTGATTTGGCGGCAGAACGAGGAACTTCAGGAGTGTATACAGAGAAAAAGGTTAGCTAAGAAGAAGTGGGACACTGCGAGGACTGAAGAGAGTCGACAAGAGTACAGGGAGATGCAGCGTAAGGTGAAGGTAGAGGTGGCAAAAAGCATATGAGGACTTGTATGCTAGGTTGGACACTAAAGAGGGAGGGGTGGATTTGTTCAGGTTGGTCAGACTAAGAGACAGAGATGGGAAGGATGTGCAGCAGGTTAGGGTGATTAATGATAAGGATGGAAATAAATTGACAGGTACCAGGATTGTGATGGGAAGATGGAAGGAGAACTTTTTAAGAGTTAATCAATGAGGAAAATGAAAGGGAACAAAGAGTAGAAGATGTGACTGGTGTGGAGCAGGAAGTAGCCAAGATTAGTAAGAGTGAAGTGAGGAGGACGTTGAAGAGGATGAAGAGTGGAAAGGCAGCGGGTCCTGATGACATACCTGTGGAGGTATGAAAGTGTCTAGGAGAGGTGGCAGTAGAGTTTCTGACTAGTTTGTTTAACAAGATCTTGGAGAGTGAAAGGAGGGCTGAGGACTGGAGGAGAAGTGTACTGGTGCCCATTTTTAAGAACAAAGGAGATGAGCAGAGCTGTGGCAACTACAGAGGAATAAAGTTGATGAGCCACACAATGAAGTTGTGGGAAATAGTAGTGGAAGCTAGGCTAAGGGCAGAGGTGAGCAATATGGTTTCATGCCTAGAAAGAGTCCAACAGATGAAGTATTTGCTTTGAGGATGCCGATGGAGAAATACAGAGAAGGTCATGGGGAGTTGCATTGTGTCTTCGTAGACTTAGAGAAAGCGTATGACAGGGTGCCGAGAGAGGAGCTGTGGTATTGTATGAGGAATTCTGGAGTGGCAGAGAAGTATGTTAGAGTGATGGAGGACATGTATGAAAGCTGTAAGACCGCGGTGAGGTGTGCTGTAGATGTGACAGAGGAGTTCAAGGTGGCGGTGGGTCTGCATCAAGGATCGGCTCTTAGCCCCTTCTTCATAGCTCTGGTGGCGGACAGGCTGACAGATGAGGTTAGACTGGAATCTCCGTGGACTATGATGTTTGCGGATGACATTGTGATTTGTAGTGAGAACAGGGAGCAGGTGGAGGAAAATCTAGAGAGATGGAGGTCTGCTCTGGAAAACTGAGATGTGTGTCAATGAGAGGGACCCAGGTAGAACGGTGAGGTTACAGGGGGCAGAGGTGAAGAAGGTGCAGGACTTTAAGTACTTAGGGTCAACGGTTCAGAGCAACGGAGAGTGTGGAAAAGAGTTGAAGAGGCGACTGCAATCAGGTTGGAACGGGTGGAAAAAAGTGTCAGGTGTGTTGTGTGATAAAAGAGTGTCAGCGAGAATGAAAGGAAGCCACCGTCTCAAGACAGTGGTGAGACCAGCGATGTTGTTCGGCTTAGAGACAGCGGCACTAAAGAAAACACAGGAGGCAGAGCTGGAGGTAGCAGAGCTTAAGATGTTGAGGTTCTCTTTGGGAGTAACGAGGATGGACAGGATCAAGAATGAGGACAAACGGTTAGTTCAAAGCAATATACTCCAAGCCTAAGACTTACTGTCTGGAGGAAGTTGCAGAAAACAAACGGCTAAATAGTTGCAGCTGATGTAAGAGCGATTGCTGAAACAAAGTGGGACTTTGCTCAAAGACGCCTGGAAATATGTTGCTTCATTGAAGGTCAAAGGGTCTTTTCAGGGTCCTCTTTGAAGCCCGGCTATCTCAGGCGGTAGAGCATGAGAGTTTTAATCTCAGGGTCGTGGGTTCAAGCCCCACGTTTTGTGTGGTGCTTTTAATACGGCCACACTGGATAAGATCTGGGACCAACACTAAAACTCCACAAAACCTTGATTTCTTGTACAGCTGAAAATGAAAGTCACTTCCTGCAATTACACACAGTAAAGTAGCCAAATTACAGTCGGCTTTCTCAGGGGAGGTGATTTCACAAATTGGGATATGGAAACCGACTTTACCCGACTAGATACTACTCGGAGTACCGCAATTTTGTTGTCGTTTATACACGTAACCAAGTTTCCAATCAGCTTTCTCAAACTGTGCATAAGCGTAACAAAAGGCTGCAAGCCCTACGATGGATGATGAGGTTTTCGAAAAAGTAGCAATTCAGAAAATCGAAAATCGAGGAGAAGTGTACTGGTGCCCATTTTTAAGAACAAGGGAGATGAGCAGAGCTGTGGCAACTACAGAGGAATAAAGTTGATGAGCCACACAATGAAGGTGTGGGAAATAGTAGTGGAAGCTAGGCTAAGGGCAGAGGTGAGCAATATGGTTTCATGCCTAGAAAGAGTCCAACAGATGAAGTATTTGCTTTGAGGATGCCGATGGAGAAATACAGAGAAGGTCATGGGGAGTTGCATTGTGTCTTCGTAGACTTAGAGAAATCGTATGACAGGGTGCCGAGAGAGGAGCTGTGGTATTGTATGAGGAATTCTGGAGTGGCAGAGAAGTATGTTACAGTGATGGAGGACATGTATGAAAGCTGTAAGACCGTGGTGAGGTGTGCTGTAGATGTGACAGAGGAGTTCAAGGTGGCGGTGGGTCTGCATCAAGGATCGGCTCTGAGCCCCTTCTTCCTTGCTCTGGTGGCGGACAGGCTGACAGATGAGGTTAGACTGGGATCTCCGTGGACTATGATGTTTGCGGATGACATTGTGATTTGTAGTGAGAACAGGGAGCAGGTGGAGGAAAATCTAGAGAGATGGAGGTCTGCTCTGGAAAACTGAGATGTGTGTCAATGAGAGGGACCTAGGTGGAACGGTGAGGTTACAGGGGGCAGAGGTGAAGAAGGTGCAGGACTTTAAGTACTTAGGGTCAACGGTTCAGAGCAACGGAGAGTGTGGAAAAGAGTTGAAGAGGCGACTGCAATCAGGTTGGAACGGGTGGACAAAAGTGTCAGGTGGGTTGTGTGATAAAAGAGTGTCAGCGAGAATGAAAGGAAGCCACCGTCTCAAGACAGTGGTGAGACCAGCGATGTTGTTCGGCTTAGAGACAGCGGCACTGAAGAAAACACAGGAGGCAGAGCTGGAGGTAGCAGAGCTTAAGATGTTGAGGTTCTGTTTGGGAGTAACGAGGATGGACAGGATCAAGAATGAGGACAAACGGTTAGTTCTAAGCAATATACTCCAAGCCTAAGACTTACTGTCTGGAGGAAGTTGCAGAAAACAAACGGCTAAATAGTTGCAGCTGATGTAAGAGCGATTGCTGAAACAAAGTGGGTCTTTGCTCAAAGACGCCTGGAAATATGTTGCTTCATTGAAGGTCAAAGGGTCTTTTCAGGGTCCTCTTTGAGGCCCGGCTAGCTCAGGCGGTAGAGCATGAGAGTTTTAATTTCAGGGTCGTGGGTTCGAGCCCCACGTTATGTGTGGTGTTTTCAATACGGCCACACTGGATAAGATCTGGGACCAACACTAAAACTCCACAAAACCTTGATTTCTTGTACAGCTGAAAATGAAAGTCACTTCCTGCAATTACACACAGTAAAGTAGCCAAATTACAGTCGGCTTTCTCAGGGGAGGTGATTTCACAAATTGGGATATGGAAACCGACTTTACCCGACTAGATACCACTCGGAGTACCGCAATTTTGTTGTCGTTTATACACGTAACCATGTTTCCAATCAGTTTTCTCAAACTGTGCATAAGCGTAACAAAAGGCTGCAAGCCCTACGATGGATGCTGAGGTTTTCGAAAAAGTAGCAATTCAGAAAATCCAGCTGCAACTGCAGCCAGACTTGGCTACCCGTACAAACGTTTTGCCAAACAATATCGATCATCTAACCAACACTCCAACTGAAACCCACTAAACTCACAAACAAGAGCTTCACTCACTTCATTACACTGTCATAAGTTGCGCAAAGTCCCGACTGACGGCCCTTTCCAGCTGAGACAAAGGTGAGTATTACAACAAATTGAGACTTTCCTCAAGAACACCTCGAGTATGTTGATTGAATTAGAGAATAACAACCTAATGACTTACTTCCACTGTCCTAAAGAGTCGGCGCCCACCAACGGCTGTCAGGATGGCCGAGCGGTCTAAGGCGCCAGACTCAAGGAAGAACTCCTTCCCCAAAGGGACTTCTGGTCTCCAGTGGAGGCGTGGGTTCAAATCCCACTCCTGACATTACTTTTATCTGCATGTTGCTAATGATTTAGACATATTTGTATTGAACAACTTTGAAAACTTTAACAACTCGTGATTGTCTTTTGTTGCACAAAGCAAAAGACATGGCAACACTATTGCATAATCCTTCTCTACCATATACCATTGTGCTGCTGAGATAATGCTGCCGCAACATTCTTACGAGAATGCACCTCGGGCACTCCTGGCAGTAATTTCTGACCACGCGCACAACTGACCCTCCACATCAACTCACGTCAAGTGAGGTGGCCATGATGTGCATGCAAACGATTAGTTCGAAGCAATTTATTCCAAGCCTAAGACTTACTGTCTGGAGGAAGATGCAGAAAACAAACGGCTAAATAGTTGCAGCTGATCTAAAAGTGATTGCTGAAACAGAGTGGGACTTTGCTTAAACACGCCTGGAAAAATGTTGCTTTATTGAGGGTCAAAGGGTCTTTTCAGGTGTCCTTTTAGCGGCCCGGCTAGCTCAGTCGGTAGAGCATGAGACTCTTAATCTCAGGGTCGTGGGTTCGAGCCCCACGTTGGGAGGGGTCTTTTTTGATTATGGCCACACTGGAGAAGATCTGGGACCAACACAAAAACTGCAGAACAACTTGATTTCTTGTACAGCTGAAAATGAAAGTCACTGGGGGACTTTCATAGGGAACACCGAGGGTACTCGGTGTGTCATCTGGAAAGAGAAAAGTGGACAAGGTGATTTGGCGGCAGAACGAGGAACTTCAGGAGTGTATACAGAGAAAAAGGTTAGCTAAGAAGAAGTGGGACACTGCGAGGACTGAAGAGAGTCGACAAGAGTACAGGGAGATGCAGCGTAAGGTAAAGGTAGAGGTGGCAAAAAGCATATGAGGACTTGTATGCTAGGTTGGACACTAAAGAGGGAGGGGTGGATTTGTTCAGGTTGGTCAGACTAAGAGACAGAGATGGGAAGGATGTGCAGCAGGTTAGGGTGATTAATGATAAGGATGGAAATAAATTGACAGGTGCCAGGATTGTGATGGGAAGATGGAAGGAGAACTTTTTAAGAGTTAATCAATGAGGAAAATGAAAGGGAACAAAGAGTAGAAGATGTGACTGGTGTGGAGCAGGAAGTAGCCAAGATTAGTAAGAGTGAAGTGAGGAGGACGTTGAAGAGGATGAAGAGTGGAAAGGCAGCGGGTCCTGATGACATACCTGTGGAGGTATGAAAGTGTCTAGGAGAGGTGGCAGTAGAGTTTCTGACTAGTTTGTTTAACAAGATCTTGGAGAGTGAGAGGAGGGCCGAGGACTGGAGGAGAAGTGTACTGGTGCCCATTTTTAAGAACAAGGGAGATGAGCAGAGCTGTGGCAACTACAGAGGAATAAAGTTGATGAGCCACACAATGAAGTTGTGGGAAATAGTAGTGGAAGCTAGGCTAAGGGCAGAGGTGTTTGGCAGAGAAGTATGTTACAGTGATGGAGGACATGTATGAAAGCTGTAAGACCGCAGTGAGGTGTGCTGTAGATGTGACAGAGGAGTTCAAGGTGGCGGTGGGTCTGCATCAAGGATCGGCTCTGAGCCCCTTCTTCCTTGCTCTGGTGGCGGACAGGCTGACAGATGAGGTTAGACTGGAATCTCCGTGGACTATGATGTTTGCGGATGACATTGTGATTTGTAGTGAGAACAGGGAGCAGGTGGAGGAAAATCTAGAGAGATGGAGGTCTGCTCTGGAAAACTGAGATGTGTGTCAATGAGAGGGACCTAGGTGGAACGGTGAGGTTACAGGGGGCAGAGGTGAAGAAGGTGCAGGACTTTAAGTACTTAGGGTCAACGGTTGAGAGCAACGGAGAGTGTGGAAAAGAGGTGAAGAGGCGACTGCAATCTGGTTGGAACGGGTGGACAAAAGTGTCAGGTGTGTTGTGTGATAAAAGAGTGTCAGCGAGAATGAAAGGAAGCCACCGTCTCAAGACAGTGGTGAGACCAGCGATGTTGTTCGGCTTAGAGACAGCGGCACTAAAGAAAACACAGGAGGCAGAGCTGGAGGTAGCAGAGCTTAAGATGTTGAGGTTCTCTTTGGGAGTAACAAAGATGGCTTTCTCAAGGGAGGTGATTTCACAAATTGGGATATGGAAACCGACTTTACCCGACTAGATACCACTCGGAGTACCGCAATTTTGTTGTCGTTTATACACGTAACCATGTTTCCAATCAGTTTTCTCAAACTGTGCATAAGCGTAACAAAAGGCTGCAAGCCCTACGATGGATGCTGAGGTTTTCGAAAAAGTAGCAATTCAGAAAATCCAGCTGCAACTGCAGCCAGACTTGGCTACCCGTACAAACGTTTTGCCAAACAATATCGATCATCTAACCAACACTCCAACTGAAACCCACTAAACTATCAAACAAGAGCTTCACTCACTTCATTACACTGTCATAAGTTGCGCAAAGTCCCGACTGACGGCCCTTTCCAGCTGAGACAAAGGTGAGTATTGCAACAAATTGAGACTTTCCTCAAGAACACCTCGAGTATGTTGATTGAATTAGAGAATAACAACCTAATGACTTAGTTCCACTGTCCTAAAGAGTCGGCGCCCACCAACAACTGTCAGGATGGCCGAGCGGTCTAAGGCGCCAGACTCAAGGAAGAACTTTTTCCCCAAAGGGACTTCTGGTCTCCAGTGGAGGCGTGGGTTCAAATCCCACTCCTGACATTACTTTTATCTGCATGTTGCTAATGATTTAGACATAATTGTATTGAACAAATTTGAAAACTTTAACAACTCGTGATTGTCTTTTGTTGCACAAAGCAAAAGACATGGCAACACTATTGCATAATCCTTCTCTACCATATACCATTGTGCTGCTGAGATAATGCTGCCGCAACTTTCTTACGAGAATGCACCTCGGGCACTCCTGGCAGTAATTTCTGACCACGCGCACAACTGACCCTCCACATCAACTCACGTCAAGTGAGGTGGCCATGATGTGCATGCAAACGATTAGTTCGAAGCAATTTATTCCAAGCCTAAGACTTACTGTCTGGAGGAAGATGCAGAAATCAAACGGCTAAATAGTTGCAGCTGATCTAAAAGTGATTGCTGAAACAGAGTGGGACTTTGCTTAAACACGCCTGGAAAAATGTTGCTTTATTGAGGGTCAAAGGGTCTTTTCAGGTGTCCTTTTAGCGGCCCGGCTAGCTCAGTCGGTAGAGCATGAGACTCTTAATCTCAGGGTCGTGGGTTCGAGCCCCACGTTGGGGGGGGTCTTTTTTGATTATGGCCACACTGGAGAAGATCTGGGACCAACACTAAAACTGCACAAAACCTTGATTTCTTGTACAGCTGAAATTGAAAGTCACTTCCTGCAATTACACACAGTAAAGTAGCCAAATTACAGTCGGCTTTCTCAGGTGAGGTGATTTCACAAATTGGGATATGGAAACCGACTTTACCCGACTAGATACCACTCGGAGTACCGCAACTTTGTTGTCGTTTATACATGTAACCATGTTTCCAATCAGTTTTCTCAAACTGTGCATAAGCGTAACAAAAGGCTGCAAGCCCTACGATGGATGCTGAGGTTTTCGAAAAAGTAGCAATTCAGAAAATCCAGCTGCAACTGCAGCCAGACTTGGCTACCCGTACAAACGTTTTGCCAAACAATATCGATCATCTAACCAACACTCCAACTGAAACCCACTAAACTCACAAACAAGAGCTTCACTCACTTCATTACACTGTCATAAGTTGCGCAAAGTCCCGACTGACGGCCCTTTCCAGCTGAGACAAAGGTGAGTATTACAACAAATTGAGACTTTCCTCAAGAACACCTCGAGTATGTTGATTGAATTAGAGAATAACAACCTAATGACTTAGTTCCACTGTCCTAAAGAGTCGGCGCCCACCAACGGCTGTCAGGATGGCCGAGCGGTCTAAGGCGCCAGACTCAAGGAAGAACTCCTTCCCCAAAGGGACTTCTGGTCTCCAGTGGAGGCGTGGGTTCAAATCCCACTCCTGACATTACTTTTATCTGCATGTTGCTAATGATTTAGACATATTTGTATTGAACAACTTTGAAAACTTTAACAACTCGTGATTGTCTTTTGTTGCACAAAGCAAAAGACATGGCAACACTATTGCATAATCCTTCTCTACCATATACCATTGTGCTGCTGAGATAATGCTGCCGCAACATTCTTACGAGAATGCACCTCGGGCACTCCTGGCAGTAATTTCTGACCACGCGCACAACTGACCCTCCACATCAAATCACGTCAAGTGAGGTGGCCATGATGTGCATGCAAACGATTAGTTCGAAGCAATTTATTCCAAGCCTAAGACTTACTGTCTGGAGGAAGATGCAGAAAACAAACGGCTAAATAGTTGCAGCTGATCTAAAAGTGATTGCTGAAACAGAGTGGGACTTTGCTTAAACACGCCTGGAAAAATGTTGCTTTATTGAGGGTCAAAGGGTCTTTTCAGGTGTCCTTTTAGCGGCCCGGCTAGCTCAGTCGGTAGAGCATGAGACTCTTAATCTCAGGGTCGTGGGTTCGAGCCCCACGTTGGGCGGGGTCTTTTTTGATTATGGCCACACTGGAGAAGATCTGGGACCAACACAAAAACTGCAGAACAACTTGATTTCTTGTACAGCTGAAAATGAAATTCACTGGGGGACTTTCATAGGGAACACCGAGGGTACTCGGTGTGTCATCTGGAAAGAGAAAAGTGGACAAGGTGATTTGGCGGCAGAACGAGGAACTTCAGGAGTGTATACAGAGAAAAAGGTTAGCTAAGAAGAAGTGGGACACTGCGAGGACTGAAGAGAGTCGACAAGAGTACAGGGAGATGCAGCGTAAGGTGAAGGTAGAGGTGGCAAAGAGCATATGAGGACTTGTATGCTAGGTTGGACACTAAAGAGGGAGGGGTGGATTTGTTCAGGTTGGTCAGACTAAGAGACAGAGATGGGAAGGATGTGCAGCAGGTTAGGGTGATTAATGATAAGGATGGAAATAAATTGACAGGTGCCAGGATTGTGATGGGAAGATGGAAGGAGAACTTTTTAAGAGTTAATCAATGAGGAAAATGAAAGGGAACAAAGAGTAGAAGATGTGACTGGTGTGGAGCAGGAAGTAGCCAAGATTAGTAAGAGTGAAGTGAGGAGGACGTTGAAGAGGATGAAGAGTGGAAAGGCAGCGGGTCCTGATGACATACCTGTGGAGGTATGAAAGTGTCTAGGAGAGGTGGAAGTAGAGTTTCTGACTAGTTTGTTTAACAAGATCTTGGAGAGTGAAAGGAGGGCCGAGGACTGGAGAAGAAGTGTACTGGTGCCCATTTTTAAGAACAAAGGAGATGAGCAGAGCTGTGGCAACTACAGAGGAATAAAGTTGATGAGCCACACAATGAAGTTGTGGGAAATAGTAGTGGAAGCTAGGCTAAGGGCAGAGGTGAGCAATATGGTTTCATGCCTAGAAAGAGTCCAACAGATGAAGTATTTGCTTTGAGGATGCCGATGGAGAAATACAGAGAAGGTCATGGGGAGTTGCATTGTGTCTTCGTAGACTTAGAGAAAGCGTATGACAGGGTGCCGAGAGAGGAGCTGTGGTATTGTATGAGGAATTCTGGAGTGGCAGAGAAGTATGTTAGAGTGATGGAGGACATGTATGAAAGCTGTAAGACCGCGGTGAGGTGTGCTGTAGATGTGACAGAGGAGTTCAAGGTGGCGGTGGGTCTGCATCAAGGATCGGCTCTGAGCCCCTTCTTCCTAGCTCTGGTGGCGGACAGGCTGACAGATGAGGTTAGACTGGAATCTCCGTGGACTATGATGTTTGCGGATGACATTGTGATTTGTAGTGAGAACAGGGAGCAGGTGGAGGAAAATCTAGAGAGATGGAGGTCTGCTCTGGAAAACTGAGATGTGTGTCAATGAGAGGGACCCAGGTGGAACGGTGAGGTTACAGGGGGCAGAGGTGAAGAAGGTGCAGGACTTTAAGTACTTAGGGTCAACGGTTCAGAGCAACGGAGAGTGTGGAAAAGAGTTGAAGAGGCGACTGCAATCAGGTTGGAACGGGTGGAAAAAAGTGTCAGGTGTGTTGTGTGATAAAAGAGTGTCAGCGAGAATGAAAGGAAGCCACCGTCTCAAGACAGTGGTGAGACCAGCGATGTTGTTCGGCTTAGAGACAGCGGCACTAAAGAAAACACAGGAGGCAGAGCTGGAGGTAGCAGAGCTTAAGATGTTGAGGTTCTCTTTGGGAGTAACGAGGATGGACAGGATCAAGAATGAGGACAAACGGTTAGTTCAAAGCAATATACTCCAAGCCTAAGACTTACTGTCTGGAGGAAGTTGCAGAAAACAAACGGCTAAATAGTTGCAGCTGATGTAAGAGCGATTGCTGAAACAAAGTGGGACTTTGCTCAAAGACGCCTGGAAATATTTTGCTTCAGTGAAGGTCAAAGGGTCTTTTCAGGGTCCTCTTTGAGGCCCGGCTATCTCAGGCGGTAGAGCATGAGAGTTTTAATCTCAGGGTCGTGGGTTCAAGCCCCACGTTTTGTGTGGTGCTTTTAATACGGCCACACTGGATAAGATCTGGGACCAACACTAAAACTCCACAAAACCTTGATTTCTTGTACAGCTGAAAATGAAAGTCACTTCCTGCAATTACACACAGTAAAGTAGCCAAATTACAGTCGGCTTTCTCAGGGGAGGTGATTTCACAAATTGGGATATGGAAACCGACTTTACCCGACTAGATACCAGTCGGAGTACCGCAATTTTGTTGTCGTTTATACACGTAACCATGTTTCCAATCAGCTTTCTCAAACTGTGCATAAGCGTAACAAAAGGCTGCAAGCCCTACGATGGATGCTGAGGTTTTCGAAAAAGTAGCAATTTAGAAAATCCAGCTGCAACTGCAGCCAGACTTGGCTACCCGTACAAACGTTTTGCCAAACAATATCGATCATCTAACCAACACTCCAACTGAAACCCACTAAACTCACAAACAAGAGCTTCACTCACTTCATTACACTATCATAAGTTGCGCAAAGTCCCGACTGACGGCCCTTTCCAGCTGAGACAAAGGTGAGTATTACAACAAATTGAGACTTTCCTCAAGAACACCTCGAGTATGTTGATTGAATTAGAGAATAACAACCTAATGACTTACTTCCACTGTCCTAAAGAGTCGGCGCCCACCAACGGCTGTCAGGATGGCCGAGCGGTCTAAGGCGCCAGACTCAAGGAAGAACTCCTTCCCCAAAGGGACTTCTGGTCTCCAGTGGAGGCGTGGGTTCAAATCCCACTCCTGACATTACTTTTATCTGCATGTTGCTAATGATTTAGACATATTTGTATTGAACAACTTTGAAAACTTTAACAACTCGTGATTGTCTTTTGTTGCACAAAGCAAAAGACATGGCAACACTATTGCATAATCCTTCTCTACCATATACCATT
The DNA here is from genome assembly GCF_033026475.1 of Channa argus. NCBI lineage: Eukaryota > Metazoa > Chordata > Actinopteri > Anabantiformes > Channidae > Channa > Channa argus. The sequence goes on along the minus strand of NW_027125279.1, from coordinate 47,080 downwards.
GTGCCGCAACTTTCTTACGAGAATGCACCTCGGGCACTCCTGGCAGTAATTTCTGACCACGCGCACAACTGACCCTCCACATCAACTCACGTCAAGTGAGGTGGCCATGATGTGCATGCAAACGATTAGTTCGAAGCAATTTATTCCAAGCCTAAGACTTACTGTCTGGAGGAAGATGCAGAAATCAAACGGCTAAATAGTTGCAGCTGATCTAAAAGTGATTGCTGAAACAGAGTGGGACTTTGCTTAAACACGCCTGGAAAAATGTTGCTTTATTGAGGGTCAAAGGGTCTTTTCAGGTGTCCTTTTAGCGGCCCGGCTAGCTCAGTCGGTAGAGCATGAGACTCTTAATTTCAGGGTCGTGGGTTCGAGCCCCACGTTGGGCGGGGTCTTTTTTGATTATGGCCACACTGGAGAAGATCTGGGACCAACACAAAAACTGCAGAACAACTTGATTTCTTGTACAGCTGAAAATGAAAGTCACTGGGGGACTTTCATAGGGAACACCGAGGGTACTCGGTGTGTCATCTGGAAAGAGGAAAGTGGACAAGGTGATTTGGCGGCAGAACGAGGAACTTCAGGAGTGTATACAGAGAAAAAGGTTAGCTAAGAAGAAGTGGGACACTGCGAGGACTGAAGAGAGTCGACAAGAGTACAGGGAGATGCAGCGTAAGGTGAAGGTAGAGGTGGCAAAGAGCATATGAGGACTTGTATGCTAGGTTGGACACTAAAGAGGGAGAGGTGGATTTGTTCAGGTTGGCCAGACTAAGAGACAGAGATGGGAAGGATTTGCAGCAGGTTAGGGTGATTAATGATAAGGATGGAAATAAATTGACAGGTGCCAGGATTGTGATGAGAAGATGGAAGGAGAACTTTTTAAGAGTTAATCAATGAGGAAAATGAAAGGGAACAAAGAGTAGAAGAGGTGACTGGTGTGGAGCAGGAAGTAGCCAAGATTAGTAAGAGTGAAGTGAGGAGGACGTTGAAGAGGATGAAGAGTGGAAGGGCAGCGGGTCCTGATGATATACCTGTGGAGGTATGAAAGTGTCTAGGAGAGGTGGCAGTAGAGTTTCTGACTAGTTTGTTTAACAAGATCTTGGAGAGTGAGAGGAGGGCCGAGGACTGGAGGAGAAGTGTACTGGTGCCCATTTTTAAGAACAAAGGAGATGAGCAGAGCTGTGGCAACTACAGAGGAATAAAGTTGATGAGCCACACAATGAAGTTGTGGAAAATAGTAGTGGAAGCTAGGCTAAGGGCAGAGGTGAGCAATATGGTTTCATGCCTAGAAAGAGTCCAACAGATGAAGTATTTGCTTTGAGGATGCCGATGGAGAAATACAGAGAAGGTCATGGGGAGTTGCATTGTGTCTTCGTAGACTTAGAGAAAGCGTATGACAGGGTGCCGAGAGAGGAGCTGTGGTATTGTATGAGGAATTCTGGAGTGGCAGAGAAGTATGTTACAGTGATGGAGGACATGTATGAAAGCTGTAAGACCGTGGTGAGGTGTGCTGTAGATGTGACAGAGGAGTTCAAGGTGGCGGTGGGTCTGCATCAAGGATCGGCTCTGAGCCCCTTCTTCCTTGCTCTGGTGGCGGACAGGCTGACAGATAAGGTTAGACTGGAATCTCCGTGGACTATGATGTTTGCGGATGGCATTGTGATTTGTAGTGAGAACAGGGAGCTGGTGGAGGAAAATCTAGAGAGATGGAGGTCTGCTCTGGAAAACTGAGATGTGTGTCAATGAGAGGGACCCAGGTGGAACGGTGAGGTTACAGGGGGCAGAGGTGAAGAAGGTGCAGGACTTTAAGTACTTAGGGTCAACGGTTCAGAGCAACGGAGAGTGTGGAAAAGAGATGAAGAGGCGACTGCAATCAGGTTGGAACGGGTGGACAAAAGTGTCAGGTGGGTTGTGTGATAAAAGAGTGTCAGCGAGAATGAAAGGAAGCCACCGTCTCAAGACAGTGGTGAGACCAGCGATGTTCTTCGGCTTAGAGACAGCGGCACTAAAGAAAACACAGGAGGCAGAGCTCGAGGTAGCAGAGCTTAAGATGTTGAGGTTCTCTTTGGGAGTAACGAGGATGGACAGGATCAAGAATGAGGACAAACGGTTAGTTCAAAGCAATATACTCCAAGCCTAAGACTTACTGTCTGGAGGAAGTTGCAGAAAACAACTGGCTAAATAGTTGCAGCTGATGTAAGAGCGATTGCTGAAACAAAGTGGGACTTTGCTCAAAGACGCCTGGAAATATGTTGCTTCATTGAAGGTCAAAGGGTCTTTTCAGGGTCCTCTTTGAGGCCCAGCTAGCTCAGGCAGTAGAGCATGAGAGTTTTAATCTCAGGGTCGTGGGTTCTAGCCCCACGTTATGTGTGGTGCTTTTAATACGGCCACACTGGATAAGATCTGGGACCAACATTAAAACTCCACAAAACCTTGATTTCTTGTACAGCTGAAAATGAAAGTCACTTCCTGCAATTACACACAGTAAAGTAGCCAAATTACAGTCGGCTTTCTCAGGGGAGGTGATTTCACAAATTGGGATATGGAAACCGACTTTACCCGACTAGATACCAGTCGGAGTACCGCAATTTTGTTGTCGTTTATACACGTAACCATGTTTCCAATCAGCTTTCTCAAACTGTGCATAAGCGTAACAAAAGGCTGCAAGCCCTACGATGGATGCTGAGGTTTTCGAAAAAGTAGCAATTTAGAAAATCCAGCTGTTACTGCAGCCAGACTTGGCTACCCGTACAAACGTTTTGCCAAACAATATCGATCATCTAACCAACAATCCAACTGAAACCCACTAAACTCACAAACAAGAGCTTCACTCACTTAATTACACTGTCATAAGTTGCGCAAAGTCCCGACTGACGGCCCTTTCCAGCTGAGACAAAGGTGAGTATTGCAACAAATTGAGACTTTCCTCAAGAACACCTCGAGTATGTTGATTGAATTAGAGAATAACAACCTAATGACTTACTTCCACTGTCCTAAAGAGTCTGCGCCCACCAACGGCTGTCAGCATGGCCGAGCTGTCTAAGGCGCCAGATTCAAGGAACAACTCCTTCCCCAAAGGGACTTCTGGTCTCCAGTGGAGGCGTGGGTTCAAATCCCACTCCTGACATTACTTTTATCTGCATGTTGCTAATGATTTAGACATAATTGTATTGAACAACTTTGAAAACTTTTACAACTCATGATTGTCTTTTGTTGCACAAAGCAAAAGACATGGCAACACTATTGCATAATCCTTCTCTACCATATACCATTGTGCTGCTGAGATAATGCTGCCGCAACATTCTTACGAGAATGCACCTCGGGCACTCCTGGCAGTAATTTCTGACCACGCGCACAACTGACCCTCCACATCAACTCACGTCAAGTGAGGTGGCCATGATGTGCATGCAAACGATTAGTTCGAAGCAATTTATTCCAAGCCTAAGACTTACTGTCTGGAGGAAGATGCAGAAATCAAACGGCTAAATAGTTGCAGCTGATCTAAAAGTGATTACTGAAACAGAGTGGGACTTTGCTTAACCACGCCTGGAAAAATGTTGCTTTATTGAGGGTCAAAGGGTCTTTTCAGGTGTCCTTTTAGCGGTCCGGCTAGCTCAGTCGGTAGAGCATGAGACTCTTAATCTCAGGGTCGTGGGTTCGAGCCCCACGTTGGGCGGGGTCTTTTTTGATTATGGCCACACTGGAGAAGATCTGGGACCAACACAAAAACTGCAGAACAACTTGATTTCTTGTACAGCTGAAAATGAAAGTCACTGGGGGACTTTCATAGGGAACACCGAGGGTACTCGGTGTGTCATCTGGAAAGAGGAAAGTGGACAAGGTGATTTGGCAGCAGAACGAGGAACTTCAGGAGTGTATACAGAGAAAAAGGTTAGCTAAGAAGAAGTGGGACACTGCGAGGACTGAAGAGAGTCGACAAGAGTACAGGGAGATGCAGCGTAAGGTGAAGGTAGAGGTGGCAAAGAGCATATGAGGACTTGTATGCTAGGTTGGACACTAAAGAGGGAGGGGTGGATTTGTTCAGGTTGGCCAGACTAAGAGACAGAGATGGGAAGGATTTGCAGCAGGTTAGGGTGATTAATGATAAGGATGGAAATAAATTGACAGGTGCCAAGATTGTGATGGGAAGATGGAAGGAGAACTTTTTAAGAGTTAATCAATGAGGAAAATGAAAGGGAACAAAGAGTAGAAGAGGTGACTGGTGTGGAGCAGGAAGTAGCCAAGATTAGTAAGAGTGAAGTGAGGAGGACGTTGAAGAGGATGAAGAGTGGAAAGGCAGCGGGTCCTGATGACATACCTGTGGAGGTATGAAAGTGTCTAGGAGAGGTGGCAGTAGAGTTTCTGACTAGTTTGTTTAACAAGATCTTGGAGAGTGAGAGGAGGGCCGAGGACTGGAGGAGAAGTGTACTGGTGCCCATTTTTAAGAACAAGGGAGATGAGCAGAGCTGTGGCAACTACAGAGGAATAAAGTTGATGAGCCACACAATGAAGTTGTGGGAAATAGTAGTGGAAGCTAGGCTAAGGGCAGAGGTGAGCAATATGGTTTCATGCCTAGAAAGAGTCCAACAGATGAAGTATTTGCTTTGAGGATGCCGATGGAGAAATACAGAGAAGGTCATGGGGAGTTGCATTGTGTCTTCGTAGACTTAGAGAAAGCGTATGACAGGGTGCCGAGAGAGGAGCTGTGGTATTGTATGAGGAATTCTGGAGTGGCAGAGAAGTATGTTAGAGTGATGGAGGACATGTATGAAAGCTGTAAGACCGCGGTGAGGTGTGCTGTAGATGTGACAGAGGAGTTCAAGGTGGCGGTGGGTCTGCATCAAGGATCGGCTCAGAGCCCCTTCTTCCTTGCTCTGGTGGCGGACAGGCTGACAGATGAGGTTAGACTGGAATCTCCGTGGACTATGATGTTTGCGGATGACATTGTGATTTGTAGTGAGAACAGGGAGCAGGTGGAGGAAAATCTAGAGAGATGGAGGTCTGCTCTGGAAAACTGAGATGTGTGTCAATGAGAGGGACCCAGGTGGAACGGTGAGGTTACAGGGGGCAGAGGTGAAGAAGGTGCAGGACTTTAAGTACTTAGGGTCAACGGTTCAGAGCAACGGAGAGTGTGGAAAAGAGGTGAAGAGGCGACTGCAATCAGGTTGGAACGGGTGGACAAAAGTGTCAGGTGGGTTGTGTGATAAAAGAGTGTCAGCGAGAATGAAAGGAAGCCACCGTCTCAAGACAGTGGTGAGACCAGCGATGTTCTTCGGCTTAGAGACAGCGGCACTAAAGAAAACACAGGAGGCAGAGCTGGAGGTAGCAGAGCTTAAGATGTTGAGGTTCTCTTTGGGAGTAACGAGGATGGACAGGATCAAGAATGAGGACAAACGGTTAGTTCAAAGCAATATACTCCAAGCTTAAGACTTACTGTCTGGAGGAAGTTGCAGAAAACAAACGGCTAAATAGTTGCAGCTGATCTAAGAGCGATTAGTGAAATATAGTGGGACTTTGCTCAAAGACGCCTGGAAATATGTTGCTCATTGAAGGTCAAAGGGTCTTTTCAGGGTCCTCTTTGAGGCCCGGCTAGCTCAGGCGGTAGAGCATGAGACTTTTAATCTCAGGGTCGTGGGTTCGAGCCACACGTTATGTGTGGTGCTTTTAATACGGCCACACTGGATAAGATCTGGGACCAACACTGAAACTGCACAAAACCTTGATTTTTTGTACAGGTGAAATTGAAAGTCACTTCCTGCAATTACAGACAGTAAATTAGCCAAATTACAGTCGGCTTTCTCAGGGGAGGTGATTTCACAAATTGGGATATGGAAACCGACTTTACCCGACTAGATACCACTCGGAGTACCGCAATTTTATTGTCGTTTATACACGTAACCATGTTTCCAATCAGCTTTCTCAAACTGTGCATAAGCGTAACAAAAGGCTGCAAGCCCTACGATGGATGCTGAGGTTTTCGAAAAAGTAGCAATTCAGAAAATCCAGCTGCAACTGCAGCCAGACTTGGCTACCCGTACAAACGTTTTGCCAAACAATATCGATCATCTAACCAACACTCCAACTGAAACCCACTAAACTCACAAACAAGAGCTTCACTCACTTCATTACACTGTCATAAGTTGCGCAAAGTCCCGACTGACGGCCCTTTCCAGCTGAGACAAAGGTGAGTATTACAACAAATTGAGACTTTCCTCAAGAACACCTCGAGTATGTTGATTGAATTAGAGAATAACAACCTAATGACTTAGTTCCACTGTCCTAAAGAGTCTGCGCCCACCAACGGCTGTCAGGATGGCCGAGCGGTCTAAGGCGCCAGACTCAAGGAAGAACTCCTTCCCCAAAGGGACTTCTGGTCTCCAGTGGAGGAGTGGGTTCAAATCCCACTCCTGACATTACTTTTATCTGCATGTTGCTAATGATTTAGACATATTTGTATTGAACAACTTTGAAAACTTTAACAACTCGTGATTGTCTTTTGTTGCACAAAGCAAAAGACATGGCAACACTATTGCATAATCCTTCTCTACCATATACCATTGTGCTGCTGAGATAATGCTGCCGCAACATTCTTACGAGAATGCACCTCGGGCACTCCTGGCATTAATTTCTGACCACGCGCACAACTGACCCTCCACATCAACTCACGTCAAGTGAGGTGGCCATGATGTGCATGCAAACGATTAGTTCGAAGCAATTTATTCCAAGCTTAAGACTTACTGTCTGGAGGAAGATGCAGAAAACAAACGGCTAAATAGTTGCAGCTGATCTAAAATTGATTGCTGAAACAGAGTGGGACTTTGCTTAAACACGCCTGGAAAAATGTTGCTTTATTGAGGGTCAAAGGGTCTTTTCAGGTGTCCTTTTAGCGGCCCGGCTAGCTCAGTCGGTAGAGCATGAGACTCTTAATCTCAGGGTCGTGGGTTCGAGCCCCACGTTGGGCGGGGTCTTTTTTGATTATGGCCACACTGGAGAAGATGTGGGACCAACACAAAAACTGCAGAACAACTTGATTTCTTGTACAGCTGAAAATGAAAGTCACTGGGGGACTTTCATAGGGAACACCGAGGGTACTCGGTGTGTCATCTGGAAAGAGGAAAGTGGACAAGGTGATTTGGCGGCAGAACGAGGAACTTCAGGAGTGTATACAGAGAAAAAGGTTAGCTAAGAAGAAGTGGGACACTGCGAGGACTGAAGAGAGTCGACAAGAGTACAGGGAGATGCAGCGTAAGGTGAAGGTAGAGGTGGCAAAGAGCATATGAGGACTTGTATGCTAGGTTGGACACTAAAGAGGGAGAGGTGGATTTGTTCAGGTTGGCCAGACTAAGAGACAGAGATGGGAAGGATGTGCAGCAGGTTAGGGTGATTAACGATAAGGATGAAAATAAATTGACAGGTGCCAGGATTGTGATGGGAAGATGGAAGGAGAACTTTTTAAGAGTTAATCAATGAGGAAAATGAAAGGGAACAAAGAGTAGAAGAGGTGACTGGTGTGGAGCAGGAAGTAGCCAAGATTAGTAAGAGTGAAGTGAGGATGACGTTGAAAAGGATGAAGAGTGGAAAGGCAGCGGGTCCTGATGACATACCTGTGGAGGTATGAAAGTGTCTAGGAGAGGTGGCAGTAGAGTTTCTGACTAGTTTGTTTAACAAGATCTTGGAGAGTGAGAGGAGGGCCGAGGACTGGAGGAGAAGTGTACTGGTGCCCATTTTTAAGAACAAGGGAGATGAGCAGAGCTGTGGCAACTACAGAGGAAGAAAGTTGATGAGCCACACAATGAAGTTGTGGGAAATAGTAGTGGAAGCTAGGCTAAGGGCAGAGGTGAGCAATATGGTTTCATGCCTAGAAAATGTCCAACAGATGAAGTATTTGCTTTGAGGATGCCGATGGAGAAATACAGAGAAGGTCATGGGGAGTTGCATTGTGTCTTCGTAGACTTAGAGAAAGCGTATGACAGGGTGCCGAGAGAGGAGCTGTGGTATTGTATGAGGAATTCTGGAGTGGCAGAGAAGTATGTTAGAGTGATGGAGGACATGTATGAAAGCTGTAAGACCGCAGTGACGCCCGGCTAGCTCAGGTGGTAGAGCATGAGAGTTTTAATCTCAGGGTCGTGGGTTCGAGCCCCATGTTATGTGTGGTGCTCTTAATACGGCCACACTGGATAAGATCTGGGACCAACACTAAAACTCCACAAAACCTTGAATTCTTGTACAGCTGAAAATGAAAGTCACTTCCTGCAATTACACACAGTAAAGTAGCCAAATTACAGTCGGCTTTCTCAGGGGAGGTGATTTCACAAATTGGGATATGGAAACCGACTTTACCCGACTAGATACCACTCGGAGTACCGCAATTTTGTTGTCGTTTATACACGTAACCAAGTTTCCAATCAGCTTTCTCAAACTGTGCATAAGCGTAACAAAAGGCTGCAAGCCCTACGATGGATGATGAGGTTTTCGAAAAAGTAGCAATTCAGAAAATCGAAAATCGAGGAGAAGTGTACTGGTGCCCATTTTTAAGAACAAGGGAGATGAGCAGAGCTGTGGCAACTACAGAGGAGTAAAGTTGATGAGCCACACAATGAAGTTGTGGGAAATAGTAGTGGAAGCTAGGCTAAGGGCAGAGGTGAGCAATATGGTTTCATGCCTAGAAAGAGTCCAACAGATGAAGTATTTGCTTTGAGGATGCCGATGGAGAAATACAGAGAAGGTCATGGGGAGTTGCATTGTGTCTTCGTAGACTTAGAGAAAGCGTATGACAGGGTGCCGAGAGAGGAGCTGTGGTATTGTATGAGGAATTCTGGAGTGGCAGAGAAGTATGTTACAGTGATGGAGGACATGTATGAAAGCTGTAAGACCGTGGTGAGGTGTGCTGTAGATGTGACAGAGGAGTTCAAGGTGGCGGTGGGTCTGCATCAAGGATCGGCTCTGAGCCCCTTCTTCCTTGCTCTGGTGGCGGACAGGCTGACAGATAAGGTTAGACTGGAATCTCCGTGGACTATGATGTTTGCGGATGGCATTGTGATTTGTAGTGAGAACAGGGAGCTGGTGGAGGAAAATCTAGAGAGATGGAGGTCTGCTCTGGAAAACTGAGATGTGTGTCAATGAGAGGGACCCAGGTGGAACGGTGAGGTTACAGGGGGCAGAGGTGAAGAAGGTGCAGGACTTTAAGTACTTAGGGTCAACGGTTCAGAGCAACGGAGAGTGTGGAAAAGAGATGAAGAGGCGACTGCAATCAGGTTGGAACGGGTGGACAAAAGTGTCAGGTGGGTTGTGTGATAAAAGAGTGTCAGCGAGAATGAAAGGAAGCCACCGTCTCAAGACAGTGGTGAGACCAGCGATGTTCTTCGGCTTAGAGACAGCGGCACTAAAGAAAACACAGGAGGCAGAGCTCGAGGTAGCAGAGCTTAAGATGTTGAGGTTCTCTTTGGGAGTAACGAGGATGGACAGGATCAAGAATGAGGACAAACGGTTAGTTCAAAGCAATATACTCCAAGCCTAAGACTTACTGTCTGGAGGAAGTTGCAGAAAACAACTGGCTAAATAGTTGCAGCTGATGTAAGAGCGATTGCTGAAACAAAGTGGGACTTTGCTCAAAGACGCCTGGAAATATGTTGCTTCATTGAAGGTCAAAGGGTCTTTTCAGGGTCCTCTTTGAGGCCCAGCTAGCTCAGGCAGTAGAGCATGAGAGTTTTAATCTCAGGGTCGTGGGTTCTAGCCCCACGTTATGTGTGGTGCTTTTAATACGGCCACACTGGATAAGATCTGGGACCAACATTAAAACTCCACAAAACCTTGATTTCTTGTACAGCTGAAAATGAAAGTCACTTCCTGCAATTACACACAGTAAAGTAGCCAAATTACAGTCGGCTTTCTCAGGGGAGGTGATTTCACAAATTGGGATATGGAAACCGACTTTACCCGACTAGATACCAGTCGGAGTACCGCAATTTTGTTGTCGTTTATACACGTAACCATGTTTCCAATCAGCTTTCTCAAACTGTGCATAAGCGTAACAAAAGGCTGCAAGCCCTACGATGGATGCTGAGGTTTTCGAAAAAGTAGCAATTTAGAAAATCCAGCTGTTACTGCAGCCAGACTTGGCTACCCGTACAAACGTTTTGCCAAACAATATCGATCATCTAACCAACAATCCAACTGAAACCCACTAAACTCACAAACAAGAGCTTCACTCACTTAATTACACTGTCATAAGTTGCGCAAAGTCCCGACTGACGGCCCTTTCCAGCTGAGACAAAGGTGAGTATTGCAACAAATTGAGACTTTCCTCAAGAACACCTCGAGTATGTTGATTGAATTAGAGAATAACAACCTAATGACTTACTTCCACTGTCCTAAAGAGTCTGCGCCCACCAACGGCTGTCAGCATGGCCGAGCTGTCTAAGGCGCCAGATTCAAGGAACAACTCCTTCCCCAAAGGGACTTCTGGTCTCCAGTGGAGGCGTGGGTTCAAATCCCACTCCTGACATTACTTTTATCTGCATGTTGCTAATGATTTAGACATAATTGTATTGAACAACTTTGAAAACTTTTACAACTCATGATTGTCTTTTGTTGCACAAAGCAAAAGACATGGCAACACTATTGCATAATCCTTCTCTACCATATACCATTGTGCTGCTGAGATAATGCTGCCGCAACATTCTTACGAGAATGCACCTCGGGCACTCCTGGCAGTAATTTCTGACCACGCGCACAACTGACCCTCCACATCAACTCACGTCAAGTGAGGTGGCCATGATGTGCATGCAAACGATTAGTTCGAAGCAATTTATTCCAAGCCTAAGACTTACTGTCTGGAGGAAGATGCAGAAATCAAACGGCTAAATAGTTGCAGCTGATCTAAAAGTGATTACTGAAACAGAGTGGGACTTTGCTTAACCACGCCTGGAAAAATGTTGCTTTATTGAGGGTCAAAGGGTCTTTTCAGGTGTCCTTTTAGCGGCCCGGCTAGCTCAGTCGGTAGAGCATGAGACTCTTAATCTCAGGGTCGTGGGTTCGAGCCCCACGTTGGGCGGGGTCTTTTTTGATTATGGCCACACTGGAGAAGATCTGGGACCAACACAAAAACTGCAGAACAACTTGATTTCTTGTACAGCTGAAAATGAAAGTCACTGGGGGACTTTCATAGGGAACACCGAGGGTACTCGGTGTGTCATCTGGAAAGAGGAAAGTGGACAAGGTGATTTGGCAGCAGAACGAGGAACTTCAGGAGTGTATACAGAGAAAAAGGTTAGCTAAGAAGAAGTGGGACACTGCGAGGACTGAAGAGAGTCGACAAGAGTACAGGGAGATGCAGCGTAAGGTGAAGGTAGAGGTGGCAAAGAGCATATGAGGACTTGTATGCTAGGTTGGACACTAAAGAGGGAGGGGTGGATTTGTTCAGGTTGGCCAGACTAAGAGACAGAGATGGGAAGGATTTGCAGCAGGTTAGGGTGATTAATGATAAGGATGGAAATAAATTGACAGGTGCCAGGATTGTGATGGGAAGATGGAAGGAGAACTTTTTAAGAGTTAATCAATGAGGAAAATGAAAGGGAACAAAGAGTAGAAGAGGTGACTGGTGTGGAGCAGGAAGTAGCCAAGATTAGTAAGAGTGAAGTGAGGAGGACGTTGAAGAGGATGAAGAGTGGAAAGGCAGCGGGTCCTGATGACATACCTGTGGAGGTATGAAAGTGTCTAGGAGAGGTGGCAGTAGAGTTTCTGACTAGTTTGTTTAACAAGATCTTGGAGAGTGAGAGGAGGGCCGAGGACTGGAGGAGAAGTGTACTGGTGCCCATTTTTAAGAACAAGGGAGATGAGCAGAGCTGTGGCAACTACAGAGGAATAAAGTTGATGAGCCACACAATGAAGTTGTGGGAAATAGTAGTGGAAGCTAGGCTAAGGGCAGAGGTGAGCAATATGGTTTCATGCCTAGAAAGAGTCCAACAGATGAAGTATTTGCTTTGAGGATGCCGATGGAGAAATACAGAGAAGGTCATGGGGAGTTGCATTGTGTCTTCGTAGACTTAGAGAAAGCGTATGACAGGGTGCCGAGAGAGGAGCTGTGGTATTGTATGAGGAATTCTGGAGTGGCAGAGAAGTATGTTAGAGTGATGGAGGACATGTATGAAAGCTGTAAGACCGCGGTGAGGTGTGCTGTAGATGTGACAGAGGAGTTCAAGGTGGCGGTGGGTCTGCATCAAGGATCGGCTCAGAGCCCCTTCTTCCTTGCTCTGGTGGCGGACAGGCTGACAGATGAGGTTAGACTGGAATCTCCGTGGACTATGATGTTTGCGGATGACATTGTGATTTGTAGTGAGAACAGGGAGCAGGTGGAGGAAAATCTAGAGAGATGGAGGTCTGCTCTGGAAAACTGAGATGTGTGTCAATGAGAGGGACCCAGGTGGAACGGTGAGGTTACAGGGGGCAGAGGTGAAGAAGGTGCAGGACTTTAAGTACTTAGGGTCAACGGTTGAGAGCAACGGAGAGTGTGGAAAAGAGGTGAAGAGGCGACTGCAATCTGGTTGGAACGGGTGGACAAAAGTGTCAGGTGTGTTGTGTGATAAAAGAGTGTCAGCGAGAATGAAAGGAAGCCACCGTCTCAAGACAGTGGTGAGACCAGCGATGTTGTTCGGCTTAGAGACAGCGGCACTAAAGAAAACACAGGAGGCAGAGCTGGAGGTAGCAGAGCTTAAGATGTTGAGGTTCTCTTTGGGAGTAACAAAGATGGACAGGATCAAGAATGAGGCTAAACGGTTAGTTCAAAGCAATATACTCCAAGCCTAAGACTTACTGTCTGGAGGACAGTGTAAAAGGACAGTGATTTCACAAATTGGGATATGGAAACCGACTTTACCCGACTAGATACCACTCGGAGTACCGCAATTTTGTTGTCGTTTATACACGTAACCATGTTTCCAATCAGTTTTCTCAAACTGTGCATAAGCGTAACAAAAGGCTGCAAGCCCTACGATGGATGCTGAGGTTTTCGAAAAAGTAGCAATTCAGAAAATCCAGCTGCAACTGCAGCCAGACTTGGCTACCCGTACAAACGTTTTGCCAAACAATATCGATCATCTAACCAACACTCCAACTGAAACCCACTAAACTATCAAACAAGAGCTTCACTCACTTCATTACACTGTCATAAGTTGCGCAAAGTCCCGACTGACGGCCCTTTCCAGCTGAGACAAAGGTGAGTATTGCAACAAATTGAGACTTTCCTCAAGAACACCTCGAGTATGTTGATTGAATTAGAGAATAACAACCTAATGACTTAGTTCCACTGTCCTAAAGAGTCGGCGCCCACCAACAACTGTCAGGATGGCCGAGCGGTCTAAGGCGCCAGACTCAAGGAAGAACTTTTTCCCCAAAGGGACTTCTGGTCTCCAGTGGAGGCGTGGGTTCAAATCCCACTCCTGACATTACTTTTATCTGCATGTTGCTAATGATTTAGACATAATTGTATTGAACAAATTTGAAAACTTTAACAACTCGTGATTGTCTTTTGTTGCACAAAGCAAAAGACATGGCAACACTATTGCATAATCCTTCTCTACCATATACCATTGTGCTGCTGAGATAATGCTGCCGCAACTTTCTTACGAGAATGCACCTCGGGCACTCCTGGCAGTAATTTCTGACCACGCGCACAACTGACCCTCCACATCAACTCACGTCAAGTGAGGTGGCCATGATGTGCATGCAAACGATTAGTTCGAAGCAATTTATTCCAAGCCTAAGACTTACTGTCTGGAGGAAGATGCAGAAATCAAACGGCTAAATAGTTGCAGCTGATCTAAAAGTGATTGCTGAAACAGAGTGGGACTTTGCTTAAACACGCCTGGAAAAATGTTGCTTTATTGAGGGTCAAAGGGTCTTTTCAGGTGTCCTTTTAGCGGCCCGGCTAGCTCAGTCGGTAGAGCATGAGACTCTTAATCTCAGGGTCGTGGGTTCGAGCCCCACGTTGGGGGGGGTCTTTTTTGATTATGGCCACACTGGAGAAGATCTGGGACCAACACTAAAACTGCACAAAACCTTGATTTCTTGTACAGCTGAAATTGAAAGTCACTTCCTGCAATTACACACAGTAAAGTAGCCAAATTACAGTCGGCTTTCTCAGGTGAGGTGATTTCACAAATTGGGATATGGAAACCGACTTTACCCGACTAGATACCACTCGGAGTACCGCAACTTTGTTGTCGTTTATACATGTAACCATGTTTCCAATCAGTTTTCTCAAACTGTGCATAAGCGTAACAAAAGGCTGCAAGCCCTACGATGGATGCTGAGGTTTTCGAAAAAGTAGCAATTCAGAAAATCCAGCTGCAACTGCAGCCAGACTTGGCTACCCGTACAAACGTTTTGCCAAACAATATCGATCATCTAACCAACACTCCAACTGAAACCCACTAAACTCACAAACAAGAGCTTCACTCACTTCATTACACTGTCATAAGTTGCGCAAAGTCCCGACTGACGGCCCTTTCCAGCTGAGACAAAGGTGAGTATTACAACAAATTGAGACTTTCCTCAAGAACACCTCGAGTATGTTGATTGAATTAGAGAATAACAACCTAATGACTTAGTTCCACTGTCCTAAAGAGTCGGCGCCCACCAACGGCTGTCAGGATGGCCGAGCGGTCTAAGGCGCCAGACTCAAGGAAGAACTCCTTCCCCAAAGGGACTTCTGGTCTCCAGTGGAGGCGTGGGTTCAAATCCCACTCCTGACATTACTTTTATCTGCATGTTGCTAATGATTTAGACATATTTGTATTGAACAACTTTGAAAACTTTAACAACTCGTGATTGTCTTTTGTTGCACAAAGCAAAAGACATGGCAACACTATTGCATAATCCTTCTCTACCATATACCATTGTGCTGCTGAGATAATGCTGCCGCAACATTCTTACGAGAATGCACCTCGGGCACTCCTGGCAGTAATTTCTGACCACGCGCACAACTGACCCTCCACATCAACTCACGTCAAGTGAGGTGGCCATGATGTGCATGCAAACGATTAGTTCGAAGCAATTTATTCCAAGCCTAAGACTTACTGTCTGGAGGAAGATGCAGAAAACAAACGGCTAAATAGTTGCAGCTGATCTAAAAGTGATTGCTGAAACAGAGTGGGACTTTGCTTAAACACGCCTGGAAAAATGTTGCTTTATTGAGGGTCAAAGGGTCTTTTCAGGTGTCCTTTTAGCGGCCCGGCTAGCTCAGTCGGTAGAGCATGAGACTCTTAATCTCAGGGTCGTGGGTTCGAGCCCCACGTTGGGCGGGGTCTTTTTTGATTATGGCCACACTGGAGAAGATCTGGGACCAACACAAAAACTGCAGAACAACTTGATTTCTTGTACAGCTGAAAATGAAAGTCACTGGGGGACTTTCATAGGGAACACCGAGGGTACTCGGTGTGTCATCTGGAAAGAGGAAAGTGGACAAGGTGATTTGGCAGCAGAACGAGGAACTTCAGGAGTGTATACAGAGAAAAAGGTTAGCTAAGAAGAAGTGGGACACTGCGAGGACTGAAGAGAGTCGACAAGAGTACAGGGAGATGCAGCGTAAGGTGAAGGTAGAGGTGGCAAAGAGCATATGAGGACTTGTATGCTAGGTTGGACACTAAAGAGGGAGGGGTGGATTTGTTCAGGTTGGCCAGACTAAGAGACAGAGATGGGAAGGATTTGCAGCAGGTTAGGGTGATTAATGATAAGGATGGAAATAAATTGACAGGTGCCAGGATTGTGATGGGAAGATGGAAGGAGAACTTTTTAAGAGTTAATCAATGAGGAAAATGAAAGGGAACAAAGAGTAGAAGAGGTGACTGGTGTGGAGCAGGAAGTAGCCAAGATTAGTAAGAGTGAAGTGAGGAGGACGTTGAAGAGGATGAAGAGTGGAAAGGCAGCGGGTCCTGATGACATACCTGTGGAGGTATGAAAGTGTCTAGGAGAGGTGGCAGTAGAGTTTCTGACTAGTTTGTTTAACAAGATCTTGGAGAGTGAGAGGAGGGCCGAGGACTGGAGGAGAAGTGTACTGGTGCCCATTTTTAAGAACAAGGGAGATGAGCAGAGCTGTGGCAACTACAGAGGAATAAAGTTGATGAGCCACACAATGAAGTTGTGGGAAATAGTAGTGGAAGCTAGGCTAAGGGCAGAGGTGAGCAATATGGTTTCATGCCTAGAAAGAGTCCAACAGATGAAGTATTTGCTTTGAGGATGCCGATGGAGAAATACAGAGAAGGTCATGGGGAGTTGCATTGTGTCTTCGTAGACTTAGAGAAAGCGTATGACAGGGTGCCGAGAGAGGAGCTGTGGTATTGTATGAGGAATTCTGGAGTGGCAGAGAAGTATGTTAGAGTGATGGAGGACATGTATGAAAGCTGTAAGACCGCGGTGAGGTGTGCTGTAGATGTGACAGAGGAGTTCAAGGTGGCGGTGGGTCTGCATCAAGGATCGGCTCAGAGCCCCTTCTTCCTTGCTCTGGTGGCGGACAGGCTGACAGATGAGGTTAGACTGGAATCTCCGTGGACTATGATGTTTGCGGATGACATTGTGATTTGTAGTGAGAACAGGGAGCAGGTGGAGGAAAATCTAGAGAGATGGAGGTCTGCTCTGGAAAACTGAGATGTGTGTCAATGAGAGGGACCCAGGTGGAACGGTGAGGTTACAGGGGGCAGAGGTGAAGAAGGTGCAGGACTTTAAGTACTTAGGGTCAACGGTTCAGAGCAACGGAGAGTGTGGAAAAGAGGTGAAGAGGCGACTGCAATCAGGTTGGAACGGGTGGACAAAAGTGTCAGGTGGGTTGTGTGATAAAAGAGTGTCAGCGAGAATGAAAGGAAGCCACCGTCTCAAGACAGTGGTGAGACCAGCGATGTTCTTCGGCTTAGAGACAGCGGCACTAAAGAAAACACAGGAGGCAGAGCTGGAGGTAGCAGAGCTTAAGATGTTGAGGTTCTCTTTGGGAGTAACGAGGATGGACAGGATCATGAATGAGGACAAACGGTTAGTTCAAAGCAATATACTCCAAGCTTAAGACTTACTGTCTGGAGGAAGTTGCAGAAAACAAACGGCTAAATAGTTGCAGCTGATCTAAGAGCGATTAGTGAAATATAGTGGGACTTTGCTCAAAGACGCCTGGAAATATGTTGCTCATTGAAGGTCAAAGGGTCTTTTCAGGGTCCTCTTTGAGGCCCGGCTAGCTCAGGCGGTAGAGCATGAGACTTTTAATCTCAGGGTCGTGGGTTCGAGCCACACGTTATGTGTGGTGCTTTTAATACGGCCACACTGGATAAGATCTGGGACCAACACTGAAACTGCACAAAACCTTGATTTTTTGTACAGGTGAAATTGAAAGTCACTTCCTGCAATTACAGACAGTAAATTAGCCAAATTACAGTCGGCTTTCTCAGGGGAGGTGATTTCACAAATTGGGATATGGAAACCGACTTTACCCGACTAGATACCACTCGGAGTACCGCAATTTTATTGTCGTTTATACACGTAACCATGTTTCCAATCAGCTTTCTCAAACTGTGCATAAGCGTAACAAAAGGCTGCAAGCCCTACGATGGATGCTGAGGTTTTCGAAAAAGTAGCAATTCAGAAAATCCAGCTGCAACTGCAGCCAGACTTGGCTACCCGTACAAACGTTTTGCCAAACAATATCGATCATCTAACCAACACTCCAACTGAAACCCACTAAACTCACAAACAAGAGCTTCACTCACTTCATTACACTGTCATAAGTTGCGCAAAGTCCCGACTGACGGCCCTTTCCAGCTGAGACAAAGGTGAGTATTACAACAAATTGAGACTTTCCTCAAGAACACCTCGAGTATGTTGATTGAATTAGAGAATAACAACCTAATGACTTAGTTCCACTGTCCTAAAGAGTCTGCGCCCACCAACGGCTGTCAGGATGGCCGAGCGGTCTAAGGCGCCAGACTCAAGGAAGAACTCCTTCCCCAAAGGGACTTCTGGTCTCCAGTGGAGGAGTGGGTTCAAATCCCACTCCTGACATTACTTTTATCTGCATGTTGCTAATGATTTAGACATATTTGTATTGAACAACTTTGAAAACTTTAACAACTCGTGATTGTCTTTTGTTGCACAAAGCAAAAGACATGGCAACACTATTGCATAATCCTTCTCTACCATATACCATTGTGCTGCTGAGATAATGCTGCCGCAACATTCTTACGAGAATGCACCTCGGGCACTCCTGGCAGTAATTTCTGACCACGCGCACAACTGACCCTCCACATCAACTCACGTCAAGTGAGGTGGCCATGATGTGCATGCAAACGATTAGTTCGAAGCAATTTATTCCAAGCTTAAGACTTACTGTCTGGAGGAAGATGCAGAAAACAAACGGCTAAATAGTTGCAGCTGATCTAAAATTGATTGCTGAAACAGAGTGGGACTTTGCTTAAACACGCCTGGAAAAATGTTGCTTTATTGAGGGTCAAAGGGTCTTTTCAGGTGTCCTTTTAGCGGCCCGGCTAGCTCAGTCGGTAGAGCATGAGACTCTTAATCTCAGGGTCGTGGGTTCGAGCCCCACGTTGGGCGGGGTCTTTTTTGATTATGGCCACACTGGAGAAGATGTGGGACCAACACAAAAACTGCAGAACAACTTGATTTCTTGTACAGCTGAAAATGAAAGTCACTGGGGGACTTTCATAGGGAACACCGAGGGTACTCGGTGTGTCATCTGGAAAGAGGAAAGTGGACAAGGTGATTTGGCGGCAGAACGAGGAACTTCAGGAGTGTATACAGAGAAAAAGGTTAGCTAAGAAGAAGTGGGACACTGCGAGGACTGAAGAGAGTCGACAAGAGTACAGGGAGATGCAGCGTAAGGTGAAGGTAGAGGTGGCAAAGAGCATATGAGGACTTGTATGCTAGGTTGGACACTAAAGAGGGAGAGGTGGATTTGTTCAGGTTGGCCAGACTAAGAGACAGAGATGGGAAGGATGTGCAGCAGGTTAGGGTGATTAACGATAAGGATGAAAATAAATTGACAGGTGCCAGGATTGTGATGGGAAGATGGAAGGAGAACTTTTTAAGAGTTAATCAATGAGGAAAATGAAAGGGAACAAAGAGTAGAAGAGGTGACTGGTGTGGAGCAGGAAGTAGCCAAGATTAGTAAGAGTGAAGTGAGGATGACGTTGAAAAGGATGAAGAGTGGAAAGGCAGCGGGTCCTGATGACATACCTGTGGAGGTATGAAAGTGTCTAGGAGAGGTGGCAGTAGAGTTTCTGACTAGTTTGTTTAACAAGATCTTGGAGAGTGAGAGGAGGGCCGAGGACTGGAGGAGAAGTGTACTGGTGCCCATTTTTAAGAACAAGGGAGATGAGCAGAGCTGTGGCAACTACAGAGGAAGAAAGTTGATGAGCCACACAATGAAGTTGTGGGAAATAGTAGTGGAAGCTAGGCTAAGGGCAGAGGTGAGCAATATGGTTTCATGCCTAGAAAATGTCCAACAGATGAAGTATTTGCTTTGAGGATGCCGATGGAGAAATACAGAGAAGGTCATGGGGAGTTGCATTGTGTCTTCGTAGACTTAGAGAAAGCGTATGACAGGGTGCCGAGAGAGGAGCTGTGGTATTGTATGAGGAATTCTGGAGTGGCAGAGAAGTATGTTAGAGTGATGGAGGACATGTATGAAAGCTGTAAGACCGCAGTGACGCCCGGCTAGCTCAGGTGGTAGAGCATGAGAGTTTTAATCTCAGGGTCGTGGGTTCGAGCCCCATGTTATGTGTGGTGCTCTTAATACGGCCACACTGGATAAGATCTGGGACCAACACTAAAACTCCACAAAACCTTGAATTCTTGTACAGCTGAAAATGAAAGTCACTTCCTGCAATTACACACAGTAAAGTAGCCAAATTACAGTCGGCTTTCTCAGGGGAGGTGATTTCACAAATTGGGATATGGAAACCGACTTTACCCGACTAGATACCACTCGGAGTACCGCAATTTTGTTGTCGTTTATACACGTAACCAAGTTTCCAATCAGCTTTCTCAAACTGTGCATAAGCGTAACAAAAGGCTGCAAGCCCTACGATGGATGATGAGGTTTTCGAAAAAGTAGCAATTCAGAAAATCGAAAATCGAGGAGAAGTGTACTGGTGCCCATTTTTAAGAACAAGGGAGATGAGCAGAGCTGTGGCAACTACAGAGGAGTAAAGTTGATGAGCCACACAATGAAGTTGTGGGAAATAGTAGTGGAAGCTAGGCTAAGGGCAGAGGTGAGCAATATGGTTTCATGCCTAGAAATAGTCCAACAGATGAAGTATTTGCTTTGAGGATGCCGATGGAGAAATACAGAGAAGGTCATGGGGAGTTGCATTGTGTCTTCGTAGACTTAGAGAAAGCGTATGACAGGGTGCCGAGAGAGGAGCTGTGGTATTGTATGAGGAATTCTGGAGTGGCAGAGAAGTATGTTACAGTGATGGAGGACATGTATGAAAGCTGTAAGACCGTGGTGAGGTGTGCTGTAGATGTGACAGAGGAGTTCAAGGTGGCGGTGGGTCTGCATCAAGGATCGGCTCTGAGCCCCTTCTTCCTTGCTCTGGTGGCGGACAGGCTGACAGATAAGGTTAGACTGGAATCTCCGTGGACTATGATGTTTGCGGATGGCATTGTGATTTGTAGTGAGAACAGGGAGCTGGTGGAGGAAAATCTAGAGAGATGGAGGTCTGCTCTGGAAAACTGAGATGTGTGTCAATGAGAGGGACCCAGGTGGAACGGTGAGGTTACAGGGGGCAGAGGTGAAGAAGGTGCAGGACTTTAAGTACTTAGGGTCAACGGTTCAGAGCAACGGAGAGTGTGGAAAAGAGATGAAGAGGCGACTGCAATCAGGTTGGAACGGGTGGACAAAAGTGTCAGGTGGGTTGTGTGATAAAAGAGTGTCAGCGAGAATGAAAGGAAGCCACCGTCTCAAGACAGTGGTGAGACCAGCGATGTTCTTCGGCTTAGAGACAGCGGCACTAAAGAAAACACAGGAGGCAGAGCTCGAGGTAGCAGAGCTTAAGATGTTGAGGTTCTCTTTGGGAGTAACGAGGATGGACAGGATCAAGAATGAGGACAAACGGTTAGTTCAAAGCAATATACTCCAAGCCTAAGACTTACTGTCTGGAGGAAGTTGCAGAAAACAACTGGCTAAATAGTTGCAGCTGATGTAAGAGCGATTGCTGAAACAAAGTGGGACTTTGCTCAAAGACGCCTGGAAATATGTTGCTTCATTGAAGGTCAAAGGGTCTTTTCAGGGTCCTCTTTGAGGCCCAGCTAGCTCAGGCAGTAGAGCATGAGAGTTTTAATCTCAGGGTCGTGGGTTCTAGCCCCACGTTATGTGTGGTGCTTTTAATACGGCCACACTGGATAAGATCTGGGACCAACATTAAAACTCCACAAAACCTTGATTTCTTGTACAGCTGAAAATGAAAGTCACTTCCTGCAATTACACACAGTAAAGTAGCCAAATTACAGTCGGCTTTCTCAGGGGAGGTGATTTCACAAATTGGGATATGGAAACCGACTTTACCCGACTAGATACCAGTCGGAGTACCGCAATTTTGTTGTCGTTTATACACGTAACCATGTTTCCAATCAGCTTTCTCAAACTGTGCATAAGCGTAACAAAAGGCTGCAAGCCCTACGATGGATGCTGAGGTTTTCGAAAAAGTAGCAATTTAGAAAATCCAGCTGTTACTGCAGCCAGACTTGGCTACCCGTACAAACGTTTTGCCAAACAATATCGATCATCTAACCAACAATCCAACTGAAACCCACTAAACTCACAAACAAGAGCTTCACTCACTTAATTACACTGTCATAAGTTGCGCAAAGTCCCGACTGACGGCCCTTTCCAGCTGAGACAAAGGTGAGTATTGCAACAAATTGAGACTTTCCTCAAGAACACCTCGAGTATGTTGATTGAATTAGAGAATAACAACCTAATGACTTACTTCCACTGTCCTAAAGAGTCTGCGCCCACCAACGGCTGTCAGCATGGCCGAGCTGTCTAAGGCGCCAGATTCAAGGAACAACTCCTTCCCCAAAGGGACTTCTGGTCTCCAGTGGAGGCGTGGGTTCAAATCCCACTCCTGACATTACTTTTATCTGCATGTTGCTAATGATTTAGACATAATTGTATTGAACAACTTTGAAAACTTTTACAACTCATGATTGTCTTTTGTTGCACAAAGCAAAAGACATGGCAACACTATTGCATAATCCTTCTCTACCATATACCATTGTGCTGCTGAGATAATGCTGCCGCAACATTCTTACGAGAATGCACCTCGGGCACTCCTGGCAGTAATTTCTGACCACGCGCACAACTGACCCTCCACATCAACTCACGTCAAGTGAGGTGGCCATGATGTGCATGCAAACGATTAGTTCGAAGCAATTTATTCCAAGCCTAAGACTTACTGTCTGGAGGAAGATGCAGAAATCAAACGGCTAAATAGTTGCAGCTGATCTAAAAGTGATTACTGAAACAGAGTGGGACTTTGCTTAACCACGCCTGGAAAAATGTTGCTTTATTGAGGGTCAAAGGGTCTTTTCAGGTGTCCTTTTAGCGGCCCGGCTAGCTCAGTCGGTAGAGCATGAGACTCTTAATCTCAGGGTCGTGGGTTCGAGCCCCACGTTGGGCGGGGTCTTTTTTGATTATGGCCACACTGGAGAAGATCTGGGACCAACACAAAAACTGCAGAACAACTTGATTTCTTGTACAGCTGAAAATGAAAGTCACTGGGGGACTTTCATAGGGAACACCGAGGGTACTCGGTGTGTCATCTGGAAAGAGGAAAGTGGACAAGGTGATTTGGCAGCAGAACGAGGAACTTCAGGAGTGTATACAGAGAAAAAGGTTAGCTAAGAAGAAGTGGGACACTGCGAGGACTGAAGAGAGTCGACAAGAGTACAGGGAGATGCAGCGTAAGGTGAAGGTAGAGGTGGCAAAGAGCATATGAGGACTTGTATGCTAGGTTGGACACTAAAGAGGGAGGGGTGGATTTGTTCAGGTTGGCCAGACTAAGAGACAGAGATGGGAAGGATTTGCAGCAGGTTAGGGTGATTAATGATAAGGATGGAAATAAATTGACAGGTGCCAGGATTGTGATGGGAAGATGGAAGGAGAACTTTTTAAGAGTTAATCAATGAGGAAAATGAAAGGGAACAAAGAGTAGAAGAGGTGACTGGTGTGGAGCAGGAAGTAGCCAAGATTAGTAAGAGTGAAGTGAGGAGGACGTTGAAGAGGATGAAGAGTGGAAAGGCAGCGGGTCCTGATGACATACCTGTGGAGGTATGAAAGTGTCTAGGAGAGGTGGCAGTAGAGTTTCTGACTAGTTTGTTTAACAAGATCTTGGAGAGTGAGAGGAGGGCCGAGGACTGGAGGAGAAGTGTACTGGTGCCCATTTTTAAGAACAAGGGAGATGAGCAGAGCTGTGGCAACTACAGAGGAATAAAGTTGATGAGCCACACAATGAAGTTGTGGGAAATAGTAGTGGAAGCTAGGCTAAGGGCAGAGGTGAGCAATATGGTTTCATGCCTAGAAAGAGTCCAACAGATGAAGTATTTGCTTTGAGGATGCCGATGGAGAAATACAGAGAAGGTCATGGGGAGTTGCATTGTGTCTTCGTAGACTTAGAGAAAGCGTATGACAGGGTGCCGAGAGAGGAGCTGTGGTATTGTATGAGGAATTCTGGAGTGGCAGAGAAGTATGTTAGAGTGGTGGAGGACATGTATGAAAGCTGTAAGACCGCGGTGAGGTGTGCTGTAGATGTGACAGAGGAGTTCAAGGTGGCGGTGGGTCTGCATCAAGGATCGGCTCAGAGCCCCTTCTTCCTTGCTCTGGTGGCGGACAGGCTGACAGATGAGGTTAGACTGGAATCTCCGTGGACTATGATGTTTGCGGATGACATTGTGATTTGTAGTGAGAACAGGGAGCAGGTGGAGGAAAATCTAGAGAGATGGAGGTCTGCTCTGGAAAACTGAGATGTGTGTCAATGAGAGGGACCCAGGTGGAACGGTGAGGTTACAGGGGGCAGAGGTGAAGAAGGTGCAGGACTTTAAGTACTTAGGGTCAACGGTTCAGAGCAACGGAGAGTGTGGAAAAGAGGTGAAGAGGCGACTGCAATCAGGTTGGAACGGGTGGACAAAAGTGTCAGGTGGGTTGTGTGATAAAAGAGTGTCAGCGAGAATGAAAGGAAGCCACCGTCTCAAGACAGTGGTGAGACCAGCGATGTTCTTCGGCTTAGAGACAGCGGCACTAAAGAAAACACAGGAGGCAGAGCTGGAGGTAGCAGAGCTTAAGATGTTGAGGTTCTCTTTGGGAGTAACGAGGATGGACAGGATCAAGAATGAGGACAAACGGTTAGTTCAAAGCAATATACTCCAAGCTTAAGACTTACTGTCTGGAGGAAGTTGCAGAAAACAAACGGCTAAATAGTTGCAGCTGATCTAAGAGCGATTAGTGAAATATAGTGGGACTTTGCTCAAAGACGCCTGGAAATATGTTGCTCATTGAAGGTCAAAGGGTCTTTTCAGGGTCCTCTTTGAGGCCCGGCTAGCTCAGGCGGTAGAGCATGAGACTTTTAATCTCAGGGTCGTGGGTTCGAGCCACACGTTATGTGTGGTGCTTTTAATACGGCCACACTGGATAAGATCTGGGACCAACACTGAAACTGCACAAAACCTTGATTTTTTGTACAGGTGAAATTGAAAGTCACTTCCTGCAATTACAGACAGTAAATTAGCCAAATTACAGTCGGCTTTCTCAGGGGAGGTGATTTCACAAATTGGGATATGGAAACCGACTTTACCCGACTAGATACCACTCGGAGTACCGCAATTTTATTGTCGTTTATACACGTAACCATGTTTCCAATCAGCTTTCTCAAACTGTGCATAAGCGTAACAAAAGGCTGCAAGCCCTACGATGGATGCTGAGGTTTTCGAAAAAGTAGCAATTCAGAAAATCCAGCTGCAACTGCAGCCAGACTTGGCTACCCGTACAAACGTTTTGCCAAACAATATCGATCATCTAACCAACACTCCAACTGAAACCCACTAAACTCACAAACAAGAGCTTCACTCACTTCATTACACTGTCATAAGTTGCGCAAAGTCCCGACTGACGGCCCTTTCCAGCTGAGACAAAGGTGAGTATTACAACAAATTGAGACTTTCCTCAAGAACACCTCGAGTATGTTGATTGAATTAGAGAATAACAACCTAATGACTTAGTTCCACTGTCCTAAAGAGTCGGCGCCCACCAACGGCTGTCAGGATGGCCGAGCGGTCTAAGGCGCCAGACTCAAGGAAGAACTCCTTCCCCAAAGGGACTTCTGGTCTCCAGTGGAGGCGTGGGTTCAAATCCCACTCCTGACATTACTTTTATCTGCATGTTGCTAATGATTTAGACATATTTGTATTGAACAACTTTGAAAACTTTAACAACTCGTGATTGTCTTTTGTTGCACAAAGCAAAAGACATGGCAACACTATTGCATAATCCTTCTCTACCATATACCATTGTGCTGCTGAGATAATGCTGCCGCAACATTCTTACGAGAATGCACCTCGGGCACTCCTGGCAGTAATTTCTGACCACGCGCACAACTGACCCTCCACATCAACTCACGTCAAGTGAGGTGGCCATGATGTGCATGCAAACGATTAGTTCGAAGCAATTTATTCCAAGCTTAAGACTTACTGTCTGGAGGAAGATGCAGAAAACAAACGGCTAAATAGTTGCAGCTGATCTAAAATTGATTGCTGAAACAGAGTGGGACTTTGCTTAAACACGCCTGGAAAAATGTTGCTTTATTGAGGGTCAAAGGGTCTTTTCAGGTGTCCTTTTAGCGGCCCGGCTAGCTCAGTCGGTAGAGCATGAGACTCTTAATCTCAGGGTCGTGGGTTCGAGCCCCACGTTGGGCGGGGTCTTTTTTGATTATGGCCACACTGGAGAAGATGTGGGACCAACACAAAAACTGCAGAACAACTTGATTTCTTGTACAGCTGAAAATGAAAGTCACTGGGGGACTTTCATAGGGAACACCGAGGGTACTCGGTGTGTCATCTGGAAAGAGGAAAGTGGACAAGGTGATTTGGCGGCAGAACGAGGAACTTCAGGAGTGTATACAGAGAAAAAGGTTAGCTAAGAAGAAGTGGGACACTGCGAGGACTGAAGAGAGTCGACAAGAGTACAGGGAGATGCAGCGTAAGGTGAAGGTAGAGGTGGCAAAGAGCATATGAGGACTTGTATGCTAGGTTGGACACTAAAGAGGGAGAGGTGGATTTGTTCAGGTTGGCCAGACTAAGAGACAGAGATGGGAAGGATGTGCAGCAGGTTAGGGTGATTAACGATAAGGATGAAAATAAATTGACAGGTGCCAGGATTGTGATGGGAAGATGGAAGGAGAACTTTTTAAGAGTTAATCAATGAGGAAAATGAAAGGGAACAAAGAGTAGAAGAGGTGACTGGTGTGGAGCAGGAAGTAGCCAAGATTAGTAAGAGTGAAGTGAGGATGACGTTGAAAAGGATGAAGAGTGGAAAGGCAGCGGGTCCTGATGACATACCTGTGGAGGTATGAAAGTGTCTAGGAGAGGTGGCAGTAGAGTTTCTGACTAGTTTGTTTAACAAGATCTTGGAGAGTGAGAGGAGGGCCGAGGACTGGAGGAGAAGTGTACTGGTGCCCATTTTTAAGAACAAGGGAGATGAGCAGAGCTGTGGCAACTACAGAGGAAGAAAGTTGATGAGCCACACAATGAAGTTGTGGGAAATAGTAGTGGAAGCTAGGCTAAGGGCAGAGGTGAGCAATATGGTTTCATGCCTAGAAAATGTCCAACAGATGAAGTATTTGCTTTGAGGATGCCGATGGAGAAATACAGAGAAGGTCATGGGGAGTTGCATTGTGTCTTCGTAGACTTAGAGAAAGCGTATGACAGGGTGCCGAGAGAGGAGCTGTGGTATTGTATGAGGAATTCTGGAGTGGCAGAGAAGTATGTTAGAGTGATGGAGGACATGTATGAAAGCTGTAAGACCGCAGTGACGCCCGGCTAGCTCAGGTGGTAGAGCATGAGAGTTTTAATCTCAGGGTCGTGGGTTCGAGCCCCATGTTATGTGTGGTGCTCTTAATACGGCCACACTGGATAAGATCTGGGACCAACACTAAAACTCCACAAAACCTTGAGTTCTTGTACAGCTGAAAATGAAAGTCACTTCCTGCAATTACACACAGTAAAGTAGCCAAATTACAGTCGGCTTTCTCAGGGGAGGTGATTTCACAAATTGGGATATGGAAACCGACTTTACCCGACTAGATACCACTCGGAGTACCGCACTTTTGTTGTCGTTTATACACGTAACCAAGTTTCCAATCAGCTTTCTCAAACTGTGCATAAGCGTAACAAAAGGCTGCAAGCCCTACGATGGATGATGAGGTTTTCGAAAAAGTAGCAATTCAGAAAATCGAAAATCGAGGAGAAGTGTACTGGTGCCCATTTTTAAGAACAAGGGAGATGAGCAGAGCTGTGGCAACTACAGAGGAGTAAAGTTGATGAGCCACACAATGAAGTTGTGGGAAATAGTAGTGGAAGCTAGGCTAAGGGCAGAGGTGAGCAATATGGTTTCATGCCTAGAAATAGTCCAACAGATGAAGTATTTGCTTTGAGGATGCCGATGGAGAAATACAGAGAAGGTCATGGGGAGTTGCATTGTGTCTTCGTAGACTTAGAGAAAGCGTATGACAGGGTGCCGAGAGAGGAGCTGTGGTATTGTATGAGGAATTCTGGAGTGGCAGAGAAGTATGTTACAGTGATGGAGGACATGTATGAAAGCTGTAAGACCGTGGTGAGGTGTGCTGTAGATGTGACAGAGGAGTTCAAGGTGGCGGTGGGTCTGCATCAAGGATCGGCTCTGAGCCCCTTCTTCCTTGCTCTGGTGGCGGACAGGCTGACAGATAAGGTTAGACTGGAATCTCCGTGGACTATGATGTTTGCGGATGGCATTGTGATTTGTAGTGAGAACAGGGAGCTGGTGGAGGAAAATCTAGAGAGATGGAGGTCTGCTCTGGAAAACTGAGATGTGTGTCAATGAGAGGGACCCAGGTGGAACGGTGAGGTTACAGGGGGCAGAGGTGAAGAAGGTGCAGGACTTTAAGTACTTAGGGTCAACGGTTCAGAGCAACGGAGAGTGTGGAAAAGAGATGAAGAGGCGACTGCAATCAGGTTGGAACGGGTGGACAAAAGTGTCAGGTGGGTTGTGTGATAAAAGAGTGTCAGCGAGAATGAAAGGAAGCCACCGTCTCAAGACAGTGGTGAGACCAGCGATGTTCTTCGGCTTAGAGACAGCGGCACTAAAGAAAACACAGGAGGCAGAGCTCGAGGTAGCAGAGCTTAAGATGTTGAGGTTCTCTTTGGGAGTAACGAGGATGGACAGGATCAAGAATGAGGACAAACGGTTAGTTCAAAGCAATATACTCCAAGCCTAAGACTTACTGTCTGGAGGAAGTTGCAGAAAACAACTGGCTAAATAGTTGCAGCTGATGTAAGAGCGATTGCTGAAACAAAGTGGGACTTTGCTCAAAGACGCCTGGAAATATGTTGCTTCATTGAAGGTCAAAGGGTCTTTTCAGGGTCCTCTTTGAGGCCCAGCTAGCTCAGGCAGTAGAGCATGAGAGTTTTAATCTCAGGGTCGTGGGTTCTAGCCCCACGTTATGTGTGGTGCTTTTAATACGGCCACACTGGATAAGATCTGGGACCAACATTAAAACTCCACAAAACCTTGATTTCTTGTACAGCTGAAAATGAAAGTCACTTCCTGCAATTACACACAGTAAAGTAGCCAAATTACAGTCGGCTTTCTCAGGGGAGGTGATTTCACAAATTGGGATATGGAAACCGACTTTACCCGACTAGATACCAGTCGGAGTACCGCAATTTTGTTGTCGTTTATACACGTAACCATGTTTCCAATCAGCTTTCTCAAACTGTGCATAAGCGTAACAAAAGGCTGCAAGCCCTACGATGGATGCTGAGGTTTTCGAAAAAGTAGCAATTTAGAAAATCCAGCTGTTACTGCAGCCAGACTTGGCTACCCGTACAAACGTTTTGCCAAACAATATCGATCATCTAACCAACAATCCAACTGAAACCCACTAAACTCACAAACAAGAGCTTCACTCACTTAATTACACTGTCATAAGTTGCGCAAAGTCCCGACTGACGGCCCTTTCCAGCTGAGACAAAGGTGAGTATTGCAACAAATTGAGACTTTCCTCAAGAACACCTCGAGTATGTTGATTGAATTAGAGAATAACAACCTAATGACTTACTTCCACTGTCCTAAAGAGTCTGCGCCCACCAACGGCTGTCAGCATGGCCGAGCTGTCTAAGGCGCCAGATTCAAGGAACAACTCCTTCCCCAAAGGGACTTCTGGTCTCCAGTGGAGGCGTGGGTTCAAATCCCACTCCTGACATTACTTTTATCTGCATGTTGCTAATGATTTAGACATAATTGTATTGAACAACTTTGAAAACTTTTACAACTCATGATTGTCTTTTGTTGCACAAAGCAAAAGACATGGCAACACTATTGCATAATCCTTCTCTACCATATACCATTGTGCTGCTGAGATAATGCTGCCGCAACATTCTTACGAGAATGCACCTCGGGCACTCCTGGCAGTAATTTCTGACCACGCGCACAACTGACCCTCCACATCAACTCACGTCAAGTGAGGTGGCCATGATGTGCATGCAAACGATTAGTTCGAAGCAATTTATTCCAAGCCTAAGACTTACTGTCTGGAGGAAGATGCAGAAATCAAACGGCTAAATAGTTGCAGCTGATCTAAAAGTGATTACTGAAACAGAGTGGGACTTTGCTTAACCACGCCTGGAAAAATGTTGCTTTATTGAGGGTCAAAGGGTCTTTTCAGGTGTCCTTTTAGCGGCCCGGCTAGCTCAGTCGGTAGAGCATGAGACTCTTAATCTCAGGGTCGTGGGTTCGAGCCCCACGTTGGGCGGGGTCTTTTTTGATTATGGCCACACTGGAGAAGATCTGGGACCAACACAAAAACTGCAGAACAACTTGATTTCTTGTACAGCTGAAAATGAAAGTCACTGGGGGACTTTCATAGGGAACACCGAGGGTACTCGGTGTGTCATCTGGAAAGAGGAAAGTGGACAAGGTGATTTGGCAGCAGAACGAGGAACTTCAGGAGTGTATACAGAGAAAAAGGTTAGCTAAGAAGAAGTGGGACACTGCGAGGACTGAAGAGAGTCGACAAGAGTACAGGGAGATGCAGCGTAAGGTGAAGGTAGAGGTGGCAAAGAGCATATGAGGACTTGTATGCTAGGTTGGACACTAAAGAGGGAGGGGTGGATTTGTTCAGGTTGGCCAGACTAAGAGACAGAGATGGGAAGGATTTGCAGCAGGTTAGGGTGATTAATGATAAGGATGGAAATAAATTGACAGGTGCCAGGATTGTGATGGGAAGATGGAAGGAGAACTTTTTAAGAGTTAATCAATGAGGAAAATGAAAGGGAACAAAGAGTAGAAGAGGTGACTGGTGTGGAGCAGGAAGTAGCCAAGATTAGTAAGAGTGAAGTGAGGAGGACGTTGAAGAGGATGAAGAGTGGAAAGGCAGCGGGTCCTGATGACATACCTGTGGAGGTATGAAAGTGTCTAGGAGAGGTGGCAGTAGAGTTTCTGACTAGTTTGTTTAACAAGATCTTGGAGAGTGAGAGGAGGGCCGAGGACTGGAGGAGAAGTGTACTGGTGCCCATTTTTAAGAACAAGGGAGATGAGCAGAGCTGTGGCAACTACAGAGGAATAAAGTTGATGAGCCACACAATGAAGTTGTGGGAAATAGTAGTGGAAGCTAGGCTAAGGGCAGAGGTGAGCAATATGGTTTCATGCCTAGAAAGAGTCCAACAGATGAAGTATTTGCTTTGAGGATGCCGATGGAGAAATACAGAGAAGGTCATGGGGAGTTGCATTGTGTCTTCGTAGACTTAGAGAAAGCGTATGACAGGGTGCCGAGAGAGGAGCTGTGGTATTGTATGAGGAATTCTGGAGTGGCAGAGAAGTATGTTAGAGTGATGGAGGACATGTATGAAAGCTGTAAGACCGCGGTGAGGTGTGCTGTAGATGTGACAGAGGAGTTCAAGGTGGCGGTGGGTCTGCATCAAGGATCGGCTCAGAGCCCCTTCTTCCTTGCTCTGGTGGCGGACAGGCTGACAGATGAGGTTAGACTGGAATCTCCGTGGACTATGATGTTTGCGGATGACATTGTGATTTGTAGTGAGAACAGGGAGCAGGTGGAGGAAAATCTAGAGAGATGGAGGTCTGCTCTGGAAAACTGAGATGTGTGTCAATGAGAGGGACCCAGGTGGAACGGTGAGGTTACAGGGGGCAGAGGTGAAGAAGGTGCAGGACTTTAAGTACTTAGGGTCAACGGTTCAGAGCAACGGAGAGTGTGGAAAAGAGGTGAAGAGGCGACTGCAATCAGGTTGGAACGGGTGGACAAAAGTGTCAGGTGGGTTGTGTGATAAAAGAGTGTCAGCGAGAATGAAAGGAAGCCACCGTCTCAAGACAGTGGTGAGACCAGCGATGTTCTTCGGCTTAGAGACAGCGGCACTAAAGAAAACACAGGAGGCAGAGCTGGAGGTAGCAGAGCTTAAGATGTTGAGGTTCTCTTTGGGAGTAACGAGGATGGACAGGATCAAGAATGAGGACAAACGGTTAGTTCAAAGCAATATACTCCAAGCTTAAGACTTACTGTCTGGAGGAAGTTGCAGAAAACAAACGGCTAAATAGTTGCAGCTGATCTAAGAGCGATTAGTGAAATATAGTGGGACTTTGCTCAAAGACGCCTGGAAATATGTTGCTCATTGAAGGTCAAAGGGTCTTTTCAGGGTCCTCTTTGAGGCCCGGCTAGCTCAGGCGGTAGAGCATGAGACTTTTAATCTCAGGGTCGTGGGTTCGAGCCACACGTTATGTGTGGTGCTTTTAATACGGCCACACTGGATAAGATCTGGGACCAACACTGAAACTGCACAAAACCTTGATTTTTTGTACAGGTGAAATTGAAAGTCACTTCCTGCAATTACAGACAGTAAATTAGCCAAATTACAGTCGGCTTTCTCAGGGGAGGTGATTTCACAAATTGGGATATGGAAACCGACTTTACCCGACTAGATACCACTCGGAGTACCGCAATTTTATTGTCGTTTATACACGTAACCATGTTTCCAATCAGCTTTCTCAAACTGTGCATAAGCGTAACAAAAGGCTGCAAGCCCTACGATGGATGCTGAGGTTTTCGAAAAAGTAGCAATTCAGAAAATCCAGCTGCAACTGCAGCCAGACTTGGCTACCCGTACAAACGTTTTGCCAAACAATATCGATCATCTAACCAACACTCCAACTGAAACCCACTAAACTCACAAACAAGAGCTTCACTCACTTCATTACACTGTCATAAGTTGCGCAAAGTCCCGACTGACGGCCCTTTCCAGCTGAGACAAAGGTGAGTATTACAACAAATTGAGACTTTCCTCAAGAACACCTCGAGTATGTTGATTGAATTAGAGAATAACAACCTAATGACTTAGTTCCACTGTCCTAAAGAGCCGGCGCCCACCAACGGCTGTCAGGATGGCCGAGCGGTCTAAGGCGCCAGACTCAAGGAAGAACTCCTTCCCCAAAGGGACTTCTGGTCTCCAGTGGAGGCGTGGGTTCAAATCCCACTCCTGACATTACTTTTATCTGCATGTTGCTAATGATTTAGACATATTTGTATTGAACAACTTTGAAAACTTTAACAACTCGTGATTGTCTTTTGTTGCACAAAGCAAAAGACATGGCAACACTATTGCATAATCCTTCTCTACCATATACCATTGTGCTGCTGAGATAATGCTGCCGCAACATTCTTACGAGAATGCACCTCGGGCACTCCTGGCAGTAATTTCTGACCACGCGCACAACTGACCCTCCACATCAACTCACGTCAAGTGAGGTGGCCATGATGTGCATGCAAACGATTAGTTCGAAGCAATTTATTCCAAGCTTAAGACTTACTGTCTGGAGGAAGATGCAGAAAACAAACGGCTAAATAGTTGCAGCTGATCTAAAATTGATTGCTGAAACAGAGTGGGACTTTGCTTAAACACGCCTGGAAAAATGTTGCTTTATTGAGGGTCAAAGGGTCTTTTCAGGTGTCCTTTTAGCGGCCCGGCTAGCTCAGTCGGTAGAGCATGAGACTCTTAATCTCATGGTCGTGGGTTCAAGCCCCACGTTGGGCGGGGTCTTTTTTGATTATGGCCACACTGGAGAAGATCTGGGACCAACACAAAAACTGCAGAACAACTTGATTTCATGTACAGCTGAAAATGAAAGTCACTGGGGGACTTTCATAGGGAACACCGAGGGTACTCGGTGTGTCATCTGGAAAGAGGAAAGTGGACAAGGTGATTTGGCGGCAGAACGAGGAACTTCAGGAGTGTATACAGAGAAAAAGGTTAGCTAAGAAGAAGTGGGACACTGCAAGGACTGAAGAGAGTCGACAAGAGAACAGGGAGATGCAGCGTAAGGTGAAGGTAGAGGTGGCAAAGAGCATATGAGGACTTGTATGCTAGGTTGGACACTAAAGAGGGGGAGGTGGATTTGTTCAGGTTGGCCAGACTAAGAGACACAGATGGGAAGGATGTGCAGCAGGTTAGGGTGATTAATGATAAGGATGGAAATAAATTGACAGATGCCAGGATTGTGATGGGAAGATGGAAGGAGAACTTTTTAAGAGTTAATCAATGAGGAAAATGAAAGGGAACAAAGAGTAGAAGAGGTGACTGGTGTGGAGCAGTAAGTAGCCAAGATTAGTAAGAGTGAAGTGAGGAGGACGTTGAAGAGGATGAAGAGTGGAAAGGCAGCGGGTCCTGATGACATACCTGTGGAGGTATGAAAGTGTCTAGGAGAGGTGGCAGTAGAGTTTCTGACTAGTTTGTTTAACAAGATCTTGGAGAGTGAGAGGAGGGCCGAGGACTGGAGGAGAAGTGTACTGGTGCCCATTTTTAAGAACAAGGGAGATGAGCAGAGCTGTGGCAACTACAGAGGAAGAAAGTTGATGAGCCACACAATGAAGTTGTGGGAAATAGTAGTGGAAGCTAGGCTAAGGGCAGAGGTGAGCAATATGGTTTCATGCCTAGAAAATGTCCAACAGATGAAGTATTTGCTTTGAGGATGCCGATGGAGAAATACAGAGAAGGTCATGGGGAGTTGCATTGTGTCTTCGTAGACTTAGAGAAAGCGTATGACAGGGTGCCGAGAGAGGAGCTGTGGTATTGTATGAGGAATTCTGGAGTGGCAGAGAAGTATGTTAGAGTGATGGAGGACATGTATGAAAGCTGTAAGACTGCAGTGAGGCCCGGCTAGCTCAGGTGGTAGAGCATGAGAGTTTTAATCTCAGGGTCGTGGGTTCGAGCCCCATGTTATGTGTGGTGCTTTTAATACGGCCACACTGGATAAGATCTGGGACCAACACTAAAACTCCACAAAACCTTGATTTCTTGTACAGCTGAAAATGAAAGTCACTTCCTGCAATTACACACAGTAAAGTAGCCAAATTACAGTCGGCTTTCTCAGGGGAGGTGATTTCACAAATTGGGATATGGAAACCGACTTTACCCGACTAGATACCACTCGGAGTACCGCAATTTTGTTGTCGTTTATACACGTAACCAAGTTTCCAATCAGCTTTCTCAAACTGTGCATAAGCGTAACAAAAGGCTGCAAGCCCTACGATGGATGATGAGGTTTTCGAAAAAGTAGCAATTCAGAAAATCGAAAATCGAGGAGAAGTGTACTGGTGCCCATTTTTAAGAACAAGGGAGATGAGCAGAGCTGTGGCAACTACAGAGGAATAAAGTTGATGAGCCACACAATGAAGTTGTGGGAAATAGTAGTGGAAGCTAGGCTAAGGGCAGAGGTGAGCAATATGGTTTCATGCCTAGAAAGAGTCCAACAGATGAAGTATTTGCTTTGAGGATGCCGATGGAGAAATACAGAGAAGGTCATGGGGAGTTGCATTGTGTCTTCGTAGACTTAGAGAAAGCTATTGCATAATCCTTCTCTACCATATACCATTGTGCTGCTGAGATAATGCTGCCGCAACATTCTTACGAGAATGCACCTCGGGCACTCCTGGCAGTAATTTCTGACCACGCGCACAACTGACCCTCCACATCAACTCACGTCAAGTGAGGTGGCCATGATGTGCATGCAAACGATTAGTTCGAAGCAATTTATTCCAAGCCTAAGACTTACTGTCTGGAGGAAGATACAGAAATCAAACGGCTAAATAGTTGCAGCTGATCTAAAAGTGATTGCTGAAACAGAGTGGGACTTTGCTTAAACACGCCTGGAAAAATGTTGCTTTATTGAGGGTCAAAGGGTCTTTTCAGGTGTCCTTTTAGCGGCCCGGCTAGCTCAGTCGGTAGAGCATGAGACTCTTAATCTCAGGGTCGTGGGTTCGAGCCCCACGTTGGGCGGGGTCATTTTTGATTATGGCCACACTGGAGAAGATCTGGGACCAACACAAAAACTGCAGAACAACTTGATTTCTTGTACAGCTGAAAATGAAAGTCACTGGGGGACTTTCATAGGGAACACCGAGGGTACTCGGTGTCTCATCTGGAAAGAGGAAAGTGGACAAGGTGATTTGGCGGCAGAACGAGGAACTTCAGGAGTGTATACAGAGAAAAAGGTTAGCTAAGAAGAAGTGGGACACTGCGAGGACTGAAGAGAGTCGACAAGAGTACCGGGAGATGCAGCGTAAGGTGAAGGAAGAGGTGGCAAAGAGCATATGAGGACTTGTATGCTAGGTTGGACACTAAAGAGGGAGAGGTGGATTTGTTCAGGTTGGCCAGACTAAGAGACAGAGATGGGAAGGATGTGCAGCAGGTTAGGGTGATTAATGATAAGGATGGAAATAAATTGACAGGTGCCAGGATTGTGATGGGAAGATGGAAGGAGAACTTTTTAAGAGTTAATCAATGAGGAAAATGAAAGGGAACAAAGAGTAGAAGAGGTGACTGGTGTGGAGCAGGAAGTAGCCAAGATTAGTAAGAGTGAAGTGAGGAGGATGTTGAAGAGGATGAAGAGTGGAAAGGCAGCGGGTCCTGATGACATACCTGTGGAGGTATGAAAGTGTCTAGGAGAGGTGGCAGTAGAGTTTCTGACTAGTTTGTTTAACAAGATCTTGGAGAGTGAGAGGAGGTTCGAGGACTGGAGGAGAAGTGTACTGGTGCCCATTTTTAAGAACAAGGGAGATGAGCAGAGCTGTGGCAACTACAGAGGAATAAAGTTGATGAGCCACACAATGAAGTTGTGGGAAATAGTAGTGGAAGCTAGGCTAAGGGCAGAGGTGAGCAATATGGTTTCATGCCTAGAAAGAGTCTAACAGATGAAGTATTTGCTTTGAGGATGCCGATGGAGAAATACAGAGAAGGTCATGGGGAGTTGCATTGTGTCTTCGTAGACTTAGAGAAAGCGTATGACAGGGTGCCGAGAGAGGAGCTGTGGTATTGTATGAGGAATTCTGGAGTGGCAGAGAAGTATGTTAGAGTGATGGAGGACATGTATGAAAGCTGTAAGACCGTGGTGAGGTGTGCTGTAGATGTGACAGAGGAGTTCAAGGTGGCGGTGGGTCTGCATCAAGGATCGGCTCTGAGCCCCTTCTTCCTTGCTCTGGTGGCGGACAGGCTGACAGATAAGGTTAGACTGGAATCTCCGTGGACTATGATGTTTGCGGATGGCATTGTGATTTGTAGTGAGAACAGGGAGCTGGTGGAGGAAAATCTAGAGAGATGGAGGTCTGCTCTGGAAAACTGAGATGTGTGTCAATGAGAGGGACCCAGGTGGAACGGTGAGGTTACAGGGGGCAGAGGTGAAGAAGGTGCAGGACTTTAAGTACTTAGGGTCAACGGTTCAGAGCAACGGAGAGTGTGGAAAAGAGATGAAGAGGCGACTGCAATCAGGTTGGAACGGGTGGACAAAAGTGTCAGGTGGGTTGTGTGATAAAAGAGTGTCAGCGAGAATGAAAGGAAGCCACCGTCTCAAGACAGTGGTGAGACCAGCGATGTTCTTCGGCTTAGAGACAGCGGCACTAAAGAAAACACAGGAGGCAGAGCTGGAGGTAGCAGAGCTTAAGATGTTGAGGTTCTCTTTGGGAGTAACGAGGATGGACAGGATCAAGAATGAGGACAAACGGTTAGTTCAAAGCAATATACTCCAAGCCTAAGACTTACTGTCTGGAGGAAGTTGCAGAAAACAACTGGCTAAATAGTTGCAGCTGATGTAAGAGCGATTGCTGAAACAAAGTGGGACTTTGCTCAAAGACGCCTGGAAATATGTTGCTTCATTGAAGGTCAAAGGGTCTTTTCAGGGTCCTCTTTGAGGCCTAGCTAGCTCAGGCAGTAGAGCATGAGAGTTTTAATCTCAGGGTCGTGGGTTCTAGCCCCACGTTATGTGTGGTGCTTTTAATACGGCCACACTGGATAAGATCTGGGACCAACATTAAAACTCCACAAAACCTTGATTTCTTGTACAGCTGAAAATGAAAGTCACTTCCTGCAATTACACACAGTAAAGTAGCCAAATTACAGTCGGCTTTCTCAGGGGAGGTGATTTCACAAATTGGGATATGGAAACCGACTTTACCCGACTAGATACCAGTCGGAGTACCGCAATTTTGTTGTCGTTTATACACGTAACCATGTTTCCAATCAGCTTTCTCCAACTGTGCATAAGCGTAACAAAAGGCTGCAAGCCCTACGATGGATGCTGAGGTTTTCGAAAAAGTAGCAATTCAGAAAATCCAGCTGCAACTGCAGCCAGACTTGGCTACCCGTACAAACGTTTTGCCAAACAATATCGATCATCTAACCAACACTCCAACTGAAACCCACTAAACTCACAAACAAGAGCTTCACTCACTTCATTACACTGTCACAAGTTGCGCAAAGTCCCGACTGACGGCCCTTTCCAGCTGAGACAAAGGTGAGTATTGCAACAAATTGAGACTTTCCTCAAGAACACCTCGAGTATGTTGATTGAATTAGAGAATAACAACCTAATGACTTACTTCCACTGTCCTAAAGAGTCGGCGCCCACCAACGGCTGTCAGGGTGGCCGAGCGGTCTAAAGCGCCAGACTAAAGGAAGAACTCCTTCCCCAAAGGGACTTCTGGTCTCCAGTGGAGGCGTGGGTTCAAATCCCACTCCTGACATTACTTTTATCTGCATGTTGCTAATGATTTAGACATAATTGTATTGAACAACTTTGAAAACTTTAACAACTCGGGATTGTCTTTTGTTGCACAAAGCAAAAGACATGGCAACACTATTGCATAATCCTTCTCTACCATATACCATTGTGCTGCTGAGATAATGCTGCCGCAACATTCTTACGAGAATGCACCTCGGGCACTCCTGGCAGTAATTTCTGACCACGCGCACAACTGACCCTCCACATCAACTCACGTCAAGTGAGGTGGCCATGATGTGCATGCAAACGATTAGTTCGAAGCAATTTATTCCAAGCCTAAGACTTACTGTCTGGAGGAAGATGCAGAAATCAAACGGCTAAATAGTTGCAGCTGATCTAAAAGTGATTGCTGAAACAGAGTGGGACTTTGCTTAAACACGCCTGGAAAATTGTTGCTTTATTGAGGGTCAAAGGGTCTTTTCAGGTGTCCTTTTAGCGGCCCGGCTAGCTCAGTCGGTAGAGCATGAGACTCTTAATCTCAGGGTCGTGGGTTCGAGCCCCACGTTGGGCGGGGACTTTTTTATTATGGCCACACTGGAGAAGATCTGGGACCAACACAAAAACTGCAGAACAACTTGATTTCTTGTACAGCTGAAAATGAAAGTCACTGGGGGACTTTCATAGGGAACACCGAGGGTACTCGGTGTGTCATCTGGAAAGAGGAAAGTGGACAAGGTGATTTGGCAGCAGAACGAGGAACTTCAGGAGTGTATACAGAGAAAAAGGTTAGCTAAGAAGAAGTGGGACACTGCGAGGACTGAAGAGAGTCGACAAGAGTACAGGGAGATGCAGCGTAAGGTGAAGGTAGAGGTGGCAAAGAGCATATGAGGACTTGTATGCTAGGTTGGACACTAAAGAGGGAGGGGTGGATTTGTTCAGGTTGGCCAGACTAAGAGACAGAGATGGGAAGGATTTGCAGCAGGTTAGGGTGATTAATGATAAGGATGGAAATAAATTGACAGGTGCCAGGATTGTGATGGGAAGATGGAAGGAGAACTTTTTAAGAGTTAATCAATGAGGAAAATGAAAGGGAACAAAGAGTAGAAGAGGTGACTGGTGTGGAGCAGGAAGTAGCCAAGATTAGTAAGAGTGAAGTGAGGAGGACGTTGAAGAGGATGAAGAGTGGAAAGGCAGCGGGTCCTGATGACATACCTGTGGAGGTATGAAAGTGTCTAGGAGAGGTGGCAGTAGAGTTTCTGACTAGTTTGTTTAACAAGATCTTGGAGAGTGAGAGGAGGGCCGAGGACTGGAGGAGAAGTGTACTGGTGCCCATTTTTAAGAACAAGGGAGATGAGCAGAGCTGTGGCAACTACAGAGGAATAAAGTTGATGAGCCACACAATGAAGTTGTGGGAAATAGTAGTGGAAGCTAGGCTAAGGGCAGAGGTGAGCAATATGGTTTCATGCCTAGAAAATGTCCAACAGATGAAGTATTTGCTTTGAGGATGCCGATGGAGAAATACAGAGAAGGTCATGGGGAGTTGCATTGTGTCTTCGTAGACTTAGAGAAAGCGTATGACAGGGTGCCGAGAGAGGAGCTGTGGTATTGTATGAGGAATTCTGGAGTGGCAGAGAAGTATGTTAGAGTGATGGAGGACATGTATGAAAGCTGTAAGACCGCAGTGACGCCCGGCTAGCTCAGGTGGTAGAGCATGAGAGTTTTAATCTCAGGGTCGTGGGTTCGAGCCCAATGTTATGTGTGGTGCTTTTAATACGGCCACACTGGATAAGATCTGGGACCAACACTAAAACTCCACAAAACCTTGATTTCTTGTACAGCTGAAAATGAAAGTCACTTCCTGCAATTACACACAGTAAAGTAGCCAAATTACAGTCGGCTTTCTCAGGGGAGGTGATTTCACAAATTGGGATATGGAAACCGACTTTACCCGACTAGATACCACTCGGAGTACCGCAATTTTGTTGTCGTTTATACACGTAACCAAGTTTCAAATCAGCTTTCTCAAACTGTGCATAAGCGTAACAAAAGGCTGCAAGCCCTACGATGGATGATGAGGTTTTCGAAAAAGTAGCAATTCAGAAAATCGAAAATCGAGGAGAAGTGTACTGGTGCCCATTTTTAAGAACAAGGGAGATGAGCAGAGCTGTGGCAACTACAGAGGAATAAAGTTGATGAGCCACACAATGAAGTTGTGGGAAATAGTAGTGGAAGCTAGGCTAAGGGCAGAGGTGAGCAATATGGTTTCATGCCTAGAAAGAGTCCAACAGATGAAGTATTTGCTTTGAGGATGCCGATGGAGAAATACAGAGAAGGTCATGGGGAGTTGCATTGTGTCTTCGTAGACTTAGAGAAATCGTATGACAGGGTGCCGAGAGAGGAGCTGTGGTATTGTATGAGGAATTCTGGAGTGGCAGAGAAGTATGTTACAGTGATGGAGGACATGTATGAAAGCTGTAAGACCGTGGTGAGGTGTGCTGTAGATGTGACAGAGGAGTTCAAGGTGGCGGTGGGTCTGCATCAAGGATCGGCTCTGAGCCCCTTCTTCTTTGCTCTGGTGGCGGACAGGCTGACAGATGAGGTTAGACTGGGATCTCCGTGGACTATGATGTTTGCGGATGACATTGTGATTTGTAGTGAGAACAGGGAGCAGGTGGAGGAAAATCTAGAGAGATGGAGGTCTGCTCTGGAAAACTGAGATGTGTGTCAATGAGAGGGACCTAGGTGGAACGGTGAGGTTACAGGGGGCAGAGGTGAAGAAGGTGCAGGACTTTAAGTACTTAGGGTCAACGGTTCAGAGCAACGGAGAGTGTGGAAAAGAGTTGAAGAGGCGACTGCAATCAGGTTGGAACGGGTGGACAAAAGTGTCAGGTGGGTTGTGTGATAAAAGAGTGTCAGCGAGAATGAAAGGAAGCCACCGTCTCAAGACAGTGGTGAGACCAGCGATGTTCTTCGGCTTAGAGACAGCGGCACTAAAGAAAACACAGGAGGCAGAGCTGGAGGTAGCAGAGCTTAAGATGTTGAGGTTCTCTTTGGGAGTAACGAGGATGGACAGGATCAAGAATGAAGACAAACGGTTAGTTCAAAGCAATATACTCCAAGCTTAAGACTTACTGTCTGGAGGAAGTTGCAGAAAACAAACGGCTAAATAGTTGCAGCTGATGTAAGAGCGATTGCTGAAACAAAGTGGGACTTTGCTCAAAGACGCCTGGAAATATGTTGCTCATTGAAGGTCAAAGGGTCTTTTCAGGGTCCTCTTTGAGGCCCGGCTAGCTCAGGCGGTAGAGCATGAGACTTTTAATCTCAGGGTCGTGGGTTCGAGCCACACGTTATGTGTGGTGCTTTTAATACGGCCACACTGGATAAGATCTGGGACCAACACTAAAACTCCACAAAACCTTGATTTTTTGTACAGGTGAAATTGAAAGTCACTTCCTGCAATTACACACAGTAAAGTAGCCAAATTACAGTCGGCTTTCTCAAGGGAGGTGATTTCACAAATTGGGATATGGAAACCGACTTTACCCGACTAGATACCACTCGGAGTACCGCAATTTTGTTGTCGTTTATACACGTAACCATGTTTCCAATCAGTTTTCTCAAACTGTGCATAAGCGTAACAAAAGGCTGCAAGCCCTACGATGGATGCTGAGGTTTTCGAAAAAGTAGCAATTCAGAAAATCCAGCTGCAACTGCAGCCAGACTTGGCTACCCGTACAAACGTTTTGCCAAACAATATCGATCATCTAACCAACACTCCAACTGAAACCCACTAAACTCACAAACAAGAGCTTCACTCACTTCATTACACTGTCATAAGTTGCGCAAAGTCCCGACTGACGGCCCTTTCCAGCTGAGACAAAGGTGAGTATTACAACAAATTGAGACTTTCCTCAAGAACACCTCGAGTATGTTGATTGAATTAGAGAATAACAACCTAATGACTTAGTTCCACTGTCCTAAAGAGTCGGCGCCCACCAACGGCTGTCAGGATGGCCGAGCGGTCTAAGGCGCCAGACTCAAGGAAGAAATCCTTCCCCAAAGGGACTTATGGTCTCCAGTGGAGGCGTGGGTTCAAATCCCACTCCTGACATTACTTTTATCTGCATGTTGCTAATGATTTAGACATATTTGTATTGAACAACTTTGAAAACTTTAACAACTCGTGATTGTCTTTTGTTGCACAAAGCAAAAGACATGGCAACACTATTGCATAATCCTTCTCTACCATATACCATTGTGCTGCTGAGATAATGCTGCCGCAACATTCTTACGAGAATGCACCTCGGGCACTCCTGGCAGTAATTTCTGACCACGCGCACAACTGACCCTCCACATCAACTCACGTCAAGTGAGGTGGCCATGATGTGCATGCAAACGATTAGTTCGAAACAATTTATTCCAAGCCTAAGACTTACTGCCTGGAGGAAGATGCAGAAATCAAACGGCTAAATAGTTGCAGCTGATCTAAAAGTGATTGCTGAAACAGAGTGGGACTTTGCTTAAACACGCCTGGAAAAATGTTGCTTTATTGAGGGTCAAAGGGTCTTTTCAGGTGTCCTTTTAGCGGCCCGGCTAGCTCAGTCGGTAGAGCATGAGACTCTTAATCTCAGGGTCGTGGGTTCGAGCCCCACGTTGGGCGGGGTCTTTTTTGATTATGGCCACACTGGAGAAGACCTGGGACCAACACAAAAACTGCAGAACAACTTGATTTCTTGTACAGCTGAAAATGAAAGTCACCGGGGGACTTTCATAGGGAACACCGAGGGTACTCGGTGTGTCATCTGGAAAGAGGAAAGTGGACAAGGATTTGGCGGCAGAACGAGGAACTTCAGGAGTGTATACAGAGAAAAAGGTTAGCTAAGAAGAAGTGGGACACTGCGAGGACTGAAGAGAGTCGACAAGAGTACAGGGAGATGCAGCGTAAGGTGAAGGTAGAGGTGGCAAAGAGCATATGAGGACTTGTATGCTAGGTTGGACACTAAAGAGGGAGGGGGGGATTTGTTCAGGTTGGCCAGACTAAGAGACAGAGATGGGAAGGATTTGCAGCAGGTTAGGGTGATTAATGATAAGGATGGAAATAAATTGACAGGTGCCAGGATTGTGATGGGAAGATGGAAGGAGAACTTTTTAAGAGTTAATCAATGAGGAAAATGAAAGGGAACAAAGAGTAGAAGAGGTGACTGGTGTGGAGCAGGAAGTAGCCAAGATTAGTAAGAGTGAAGTGAGGAGGACGTTGAAGAGGATGAAGAGTGGAAAGGCAGCGGGTCCTGATGACATACCTGTGGAGGTATGAAAGTGTCTAGGAGAGGTGGCAGTAGAGTTTCTGACTAGTTTGTTTAACAAGATCTTGGAGAGTGAGAGGAGGGCCGAGGACTGGAGGAGAAGTGTACTGGTGCCCATTTTTAAGAACAAAGGAGATGAGCAGAGCTGTGGCAACTACAGAGGAATAAAGTTGATGAGCCACACAATGAAGTTGTGGGAAATAGTAGTGGAAGCTAGGCTAAGGGCAGAGGTGAGCAATATGGTTTCATGCCTAGAAAGAATCCAACAGATGAAGTATTTGCTTTGAGGATGCCGATGGAGAAATACAGAGAAGGTCATGGGGAGTTGCATTGTGTCTTCGTAGACTTAGAGAAAGCGTATGACAGGGTGCCGAGAGAGGAGCTGTGGTATTGTATGAGGAATTCTGGAGTGGCAGAGAAGTATGTTACAGTGATGGAGGACATGTATGAAAGCTGTAAGACCGTGGTGAGGTGTGCTGTAGATGTGACAGAGGAGTTCAAGGTGGCGGT
Source organism: Channa argus (assembly GCF_033026475.1). Taxonomy (NCBI): domain Eukaryota; kingdom Metazoa; phylum Chordata; class Actinopteri; order Anabantiformes; family Channidae; genus Channa; species Channa argus. Next base: position 2,974 of record NW_027125279.1, on the reverse strand, counting down.
GGGTCTGCATCAAGGATCGGCTCTGAGCCCCTTCTTCCTTGCTCTGGTGGCGGACAGGCTGACAGATGAGGTTAGACTGGGATCTCCGTGGACTATGATGTTTGCGGATGACATTGTGATTTGTAGTGAGAACAGGGATCTGGTGGAGGAAAATCTAGAGAGATGGAGGTCTGCTCTGGAAAACTGAGATGTGTGTCAATGAGAGGGACCCAGGTGGAACGGTGAGGTTACAGGGGGCAGAGGTGAAGAAGGTGCAGGACTTTAAGTACTTAGGGTCAACGGTTCAGAGCAACGGAGAGTGTGGAAAAGAGATGAAGAGGCGACTGCAATCAGGTTGGAACGGGTGGACAAAAGTGTCAGGTGGGTTGTGTGATAAAAGAGTGTCAGCGAGAATGAAAGGAAGCCACCGTCTCAAGACAGTGGTGAGACCAGCGATGTTGTTCGGCTTAGAGACAGCGGCACTAAAGAAAACACAGGAGGCAGAGCTGGAGGTAGCAGAGCTTAAGATGTTGAGGTTCTCTTTGGGAGTAACGAGGATGGACAGGATCAAGAATGAGGACAAACGGTTAGTTCAAAGCAATATACTCCAAGCCTAAGACTTACTGTCTGGAGGAAGTTGCAGAAAACAACTGGCTAAATAGTTGCAGCTGATGTAAGAGCGATTGCTGAAACAAAGTGGGACTTTGCTCAAAGACGCCTGGAAATATGTTGCTTCATTGAAGGTCAAAGGGTCTTTTCAGGGTCCTCTTTGAGGCCCAGCTAGCTCAGGCAGTAGAGCATGAGAGTTTTAATCTCAGGGTCGTGGGTTCGAGCCCCACGTTATGTGTGGTGCTTTTAATACGGCCACACTGGATAAGATCTGGGACCAACATTAAAACTCCACAAAACCTTGATTTCTTGTACAGCTGAAAATGAAAGTCACTTCCTGCAATTACACACAGTAAAGTAGCCAAATTACAGTCGGCTTTCTCAGGGGAGGTGATTTCACAAATTGGGATATGGAAACCGACTTTACCCGACTAGATACCAGTCGGAGTACCGCAATTTTGTTGTCGTTTATACACGTAACCATGTTTCCAATCAGCTTTCTCCAACTGTGCATAAGCGTAACAAAAGGCTGCAAGCCCTACGATGGATGCTGAGGTTTTCGAAAAAGTAGCAATTCAGAAAATCCAGCTGCAACTGCAGCCAGACTTGGCTACCCGTACAAACGTTTTGCCAAACAATATCGATCATCTAACCAACACTCCAACTGAAACCCACTAAACTCACAAACAAGAGCTTCACTCACTTCATTACACTGTCACAAGTTGCGCAAAGTCCCGACTGACGGCCCTTTCCAGCTGAGACAAAGGTGAGTATTGCAACAAATTGAGACTTTCCTCAAGAACACCTCGAGTATGTTGATTGAATTAGAGAATAACAACCTAATGACTTACTTCCACTGTCCTAAACAGTCGGCGCCCACCAACGGCTGTCAGGGTGGCCGAGCGGTCTAAGGCGCCAGACTAAAGGAACAACTCCTTCCCCAAAGGGACTTCTGGTCTCCAGTGGAGGCGTGGGTTCAAATCCCACTCCTGACATTACTTTTATCTGCATGTTGCTAATGATTTAGACATAATTGTATTGAACAAATTTGAAAACTTTAACAACTCGTGATTGTCTTTTGTTGCACAAAGCAAAAGACATGGCAACACTATTGCATAATCCTTCTCTACCATATACCATTGTGCTGCTGAGATAATGCTGCCGCAACATTCTTACGAGAATGCACCTCGGGCACTCCTGGCAGTAATTTCTGACCACGCGCACAACTGACCCTCCACATCAACTCACGTCAAGTGAGGTGGCCATGATGTGCATGCAAACGATTAGTTCGAAGCAATTTATTCCAAGCCTAAGACTTACTGCCTGGAGGAAGATGCAGAAATCAAACGGCTAAATAGTTGCAGCTGATCTAAAAGTGATTGCTGAAACAGAGTGGGACTTTGCTTAAACACGCCTGGAAAAATGTTGCTTTATTGAGGGTCAAAGGGTCTTTTCAGGTGTCCTTTTAGCGGCCCGGCTAGCTCAGTCGGTAGAGCATGAGACTCTTAATCTCAGGGTCGTGGGTTCGAGCCCCACGTTGGGTGGGGACTTTTTTGATTATGGCCACACTGGAGAAGATCTGGGACCAACACAAAAACTGCAGAACAACTTGATTTCTTGTACAGCTGAAAATGAAAGTCACTGGGGGACTTTCATAGGGAACACCGAGGGTACTCGGTGTGTCATCTGGAAAGAGGAAAGTGGACAAGGTGATTTGGCGGCAGAACGAGGAACTTCAGGAGTGTATACAGAGAAAAAGGTTAGCTAAGAAGAAGTGGGACACTGCGAGGACTGAAGAGAGTCGACAAGAGTACAGGGAGATGCAGCGTAAGGTGAAGGTAGAGGTGGCAAAGAGCATATGAGGACTTGTATGCTAGGTTGGACACTAAAGAGGGAGAGGTGGATTTGTTCAGGTTGGCCAGACTAAGAGACAGAGATGGGAAGGATGTGCAGCAGGTTAGGGTGATTAATGATAAGGATGGAAATAAATTGACAGGTGCCAGGATTGTGATGGGAAGATGGAAGGAGAACTTTTTAAGAGTTAATCAATGAGGAAAATGAAAGGGAACAAAGAGTAGAAGAGGTGACTGGTGTGGAGCAGGAAGTAGCCAAGATTAGTAAGAGTGAAGTGAGGAGGATGTTGAAGAGGATGAAGAGTGGAAAGGCAGCGGGTCCTGATGACATACCTGTGGAGGTATGAAAGTGTCTAGGAGAGGTGGCAGTAGAGTTTCTGACTAGTTTGTTTAACAAGATCTTGGAGAGTGAGAGGAGGTTCGAGGACTGGAGGAGAAGTGTACTGGTGCCCATTTTTAAGAACAAGGGAGATGAGCAGAGCTGTGGCAACTACAGAGGAAGAAAGTTGATGAGCCACACAATGAAGTTGTGG